>NC_056747.1:315078723-315182877 GCF_019279795.1 Protopterus annectens | reverse complement strand
CAACTAAATGGGATATAATAGTCATATGTGCAGTAGTGACTTACCAGGCAACTCCAAGCTCAGTGGTTGGGAGACACCCACCTCCACGATGGCAGCTAGTGTTTGTGGATGCTGTTCTGAGGGTGTCCCCAGGCTGGCCAGTAGCTCCTCGGTGTGTGTGAGTGGGGGCTAGGTTGGTGGCCCACCACCTGTTCCACCTTTTTCACTGGCGATTGCATTGGCACACTGTTTTGCATGTCGTATCAGGTCCATGCAGTGTCTGCGCACCTGCTGGTAGGTGCGGTTATGGCCACCCACATCATTAACCCTCCTGTGTAGTTCCTGCCACAGGTCATCAGGCTGCTGGGCATGCTATGGCACATGGCTGAACAACACCTCATAGTTATCATGGAGGTATGGGATAAGGGCATCATCCTCCATGCGGCTATATGCTGGCAGGCATGAATGAGGCATTATCTGGAAGACATAATGATGGAGACAGGTCACAGCATCACAGAGATGTACAGAGATACAGCTGCACATACATTTGTATTAAATCTAGTACATACGAACAGTTATCTTTGCAAATTGTCATGACACTGACACGACTGACATGTTTGTGTCACACACATGTAACACCCATTGTGCATTGAATATCATCACCATATATGTGTGTCACCTCATTACATTGCTCATACTCGATGTGAATGCTGTCTTAATGTGGGCATGTCTGTTTGCCTGTACTGGTGTTCTTACCTATCAGCACATGCCTGGATGTGTCCACAGTAATACTGCTGACCTCGATGCTGTGTATATGTCACATATCAACACATACACTGCCTTAACGGACATGAGCAGTGACAATGCACACATGCACACGGAAACCTTTACATGCATGTGTTTTGCCATATACATCTACACGGCACTGTACAGCAGTTCAACATCCTGCCACGTATCGCCTGTGTTGCACATGTGATACACATGGGACAATGGCTAGCCGGACGTTATTCGCAGGGATGGTTATCAACCATAGCATGTATGGGCAAGGTTTTCTAGCTGTATCCAACAGCCATTTTGTCACTGCCAGGTGCATCAGTGTCACATTACTGATCCAGACAGTTAATGATACGTCTACCATGCGGTCATCGCACCATGTTTGACAGAGATGACATGTGCAGCTTTGATGGACAGGGTTGCATGGTATGGCAGGAGTATGTAACATGTATGGCACAGGGATATGTCCAGCATGTGGCGATCATTGTAGTAGTACGGTGGCTGTCCATGACGTATGTCTTTCAGATCAGGATATGTACGTGTAGCATGTCCAACATCACAGTGTAGCACATGTCTTGTGAAGGCTGGTATCGCCCATCCATGCATGGCCAATACCCCTTAAAGGTGATATGTGATCAGATATTGGTCACCTGAGTGCTGAGTATGCCTGTCCAATGATCTCCATGCTCATGGATGGCACCCTGTCATGACATGGGTGCCTCGTATGACTAACTAATAGGCCTGGAGATGTCACCAGCTCAGGGAGGTGAACTGCACAGCGCCATCCCTTACACACAGTGACCATAATGTTGACTGCTGCCTAGGTGGTAGTTAATGGGTACAGGGTTATTCACCTAGCGGTAACAATGCTATTATCAGCTGTCAGATTGTGCACATATGTCACGCACCTCACCCACAAAGCCCATTCTGTATGTTGTCCACAACACTGAGACAGCTATTGCTCCTAGGTCATGGCCATTCACATCCTTACATACGCAGATGCCTCCCATTTGTCTGTGTGGTATGGGCTACAATGAGGGGGGGAGTACAAAACATTAACCCTGTTTTACTGTAGCTGCCACTGGTGTGATATGCACATGTCACTCAGACACCTTTTGTAG
Source organism: Protopterus annectens (assembly GCF_019279795.1). NCBI lineage: Eukaryota > Metazoa > Chordata > Ceratodontiformes > Protopteridae > Protopterus > Protopterus annectens. Next base: position 315,181,003 of record NC_056747.1, on the reverse strand, counting down.
TGTTGCTTCTGTCAACAGGCCACTGGTAGACCACACCTGTGTCATACGAAGGTACATCTAGTATACTCAGTGTAGCTGGAACACAGTATGGGTGATGTCCTATGACCTGTCACAGGTATGCTATGCAGTGTGAAATCATCCGTACTGTCATCTACATCTGTACTGCTAACATCTACGTTGATAAAGGATCATAGACTTGCAGACCATACTCAGCAGGGTAATAGTGCAGTGCCACCAATTATGACTGGCTTCTCCGCTTGTGGGTTGCAGTGGGTTTATATTATCCAACACCCTATCTGTATTGCGTATTCATGCTCAGAACTTGTTCAGAACATGTAAGCACTTCATGAGCTACTAATTACTATAGCACCCATTCCAACTCATTTCTTACAAGTACACTGTCTGTCCTTACATTTCCAGCTTGCTTACAGTAAAACAGCTGTTGTACACACGTAACTCACATATCGTGTGAGACATGGTTGAATATACAGGCATGTCCAAGTGTTACTTACCAGTGTTATTGCCTGTCTATATGATGAATATGGCAAACATGAGGCAATAGAGCAATTGTCTCATGTACACAGTTAATGCTCACCTCCCAACATACGATACTACAGCCTGTGGGAGATGTACATATGTAGCCATGCAGGGGGTAATGCTCTCACCAACCCAGACTGAACCTGACATTCATGTGGGGACGTTTAACATTTGCAACACACCCCACTCATCACATAGTCTCACTAGATCTCCACCACCACAGGCCACACATAGTATGACTACAACATTTGCAGAACCTCTCCATACTCTCTGTGTAGGCAACAGAGACAGCCCCCATCACCAAACACAACACCAATTACTTATAGCCCACAGACTCATGTGTGCCCATCAACTACAGCCAATAGGGTGTCATAACATACCCAACACACCGGTCATAAGTGATTCTGTAGGCGGTCTCACTGATGTCCCACTCAGCAGGCTACACAAGGCGATAGTCGCTTACATCTGGCTGTCGGGTAACAGGATCCGCAACATAACCTATGCACCCATGCCACACCTCACCAGGTACAATTTGACTGTCATTCTCCATGTTAGTGTGACTGCCCTGAGATGTAACTTCCTGGACTACATGTACAGGGACATGCAATAGCTCTCCGGTATTGTAGCCCAGAAGGTATCGCTCAAGCCCTGAGAAGCATTCTGCATTCATCCAGACTGATACCACTGTACAACGACTGAATGTTTCACTTCAACAGTTGCCTATGCTTCTGCTGTCATTCCACAGGCATCCAGTATCTGTCTGCTTTGAATGACATGGTCAACAAAACACGATGCTTTGGCACAGATGACCTGCACCTGTCAGCCCTGGAAGTACAGATAACATGTAAGGCTCTTGCTGCTCCTATACTGCCTGTCTTGGACAGTTTCCAATAACATTCACCACCAGAAAAGGAACAGGCAAGCAAAACCTGGGGTACTGTTACTCAATGCTTGACATCTTCATCTCTAACTCACTCAGGCGAGGCACTCCTTATAATGGACCACTTCAATATCTCTGCAGTGACTGGGACCTGCCTCTAGGCTCTGGAGAGCAAACCTGCACTGACAGGTTACATGCAGACCACACCTTTCAGTCGTGTAACCAGGACTGGAACACCCACGGCAGAGGTGTGTCCATATTTCACAAGGATGTACACACCTCCAGGCTGGTCCTTAGCACAATGCATCAGAGGTGATCCACGTGCAACTAACTGTGGCCAGAACTGCTATACACATTGTAACTTGCTACGGATTCAACAACATATCCTACGGTTACCGGTCCTCATTTCTTGGTGTACTGGACAGTAGGGTTCAGACAGGTACTACTGATGTGAGACTGACACTACCCCACACTTAACTGGGATACCTACTCATGTACCGACACATTAGGCCAACGCTATCTGGGATTCATAACCTCCACTCAGCTGGATCAACCCATACACACCACCACCAAGTCCAACAATATCCTAGACATGGACATTACCAACATGTGACTGGTGTTCCACAACTGGGGTTATCCCCTCATTGGTAGTTTCCGAACATATGCTAATCACCCTTGTTATCCACATCCCGGCACCACACCCTTCACGGAATACACAGTACAAGATTTCTACAACGCCTACTTCAGACGTCTTATGACAGCGGTAGTAAATGTCATGACACCCGTGCAGATGGACAATGCACTTACAAACACTGAAACATGCACCAGTGCACTTCATTAGCACTTACACGACTGCATGGATCATGCTATCCCAAACAGAGCCATGATGGTACCCACCAGATAACGGACGCCACTCTGAGGGTCCAGTTCCATGCACATAATGTACAACAGAAGGTGGAGGCTGTTGCAAAGTGGAGTACAATCCCATGGGTGGGGTAGCTCACTGGTCAGCCTCAGTAAGAATCCGGGATCCCTTATCACATCCTCCAAAGCTAGCTACATAAACATTACTGCGACACATTCCAAGGACTACCACAAAGCATTATGGAGGTATGTCAGTACTCAATGGCAATACCCACATCTGCTCTGACATACAACGGTTAGGCAGGAACATTACAGACCGACTGCTATTGGCAACATCCTGGAAGATAGGTTCAATGCTAATTTACATCCTCTAACTCCCTACAGGGCCAAAATCCATACAGGAACAATGCAGAGTCCCTGTGGTCACAACTACGCAGTTCCAACCTGCACTCTCTAAGGCCTGGAACACAGACTCCATGTGACCGTCCAACATCCCAGGCTATGATTTACACAAACCTCAGAATGACATGGCTCCCCACTTGGCCACCAGATTCAATAATAGCCTTGTATCAGACATTGTGGCCCCTGAATGGCACACAGCAACAGTTAACACACTCCACACAGGTGACACCACAATGAACCACAGGGACTATTGCCCTATACACCTGACTGGACAGTTCTGCAAGGCTATGGGGCACATCATCATGGAAGTCATTCACAGAGACATCGGTGGCCTCGAGACCTTTGATGCCACCTGGCTTGGATTTGTTAAGGCCAGACCATGGCTCCTACACCTGGTGGACTCCTTTGATACAGTTACCAGGGTAGTTGATGACGGTAAGGGGGTCCACACAGCCTACATTGTCCTCTCATTGGCTTTCAGCACCATTCTCCATTCTGGTATTGACAACATACACATCCACCTGCACATCGTCCCCTACGTCTCGGGATGTTATGAAAAGTGGCTCACGGACAGGACCCACACAATGAGGGTAGCATACCGTGGTACCTACTGTAATTCAGTTACACTTGGCGTACCACAGTCCTCGGTCATAGGGCCCCTCATGTTTGGTATATGCTTCCCTGAGGTACAGGCTAACACAGAGGGACTTTCCCTGAACAGGTTTCCAGACGACTGCAAACAAGGAGCCATGATTGATCTACCAGCTGATACAGACACCCTCCACATGGGTGTCACTGTGACGGATACCTAATGTCAATAACATGGCCTCAAGCTGCATAACACAAGGTGCATAGACATCCCCTTTGGATTACACCAATCACCCACTGACTATCACATAGGTGGTAGTCCCCTACATACATGTGACATTATACGGGATCTTAGTACACACGTATATAGCACCCACTCCTTTGATAACCATATTGCCAATGTGGCGTGGATATCCTTCTACATGGCCACCCTTATCTGTAATGGGTTTGTAGCTGGAACAAAGGCACCCATTGTACTTCTATACTCCTGACGTATGACACACATTCAAGGGTACAACACCCCTTTTGTGGTGTACCTTACAGAACAGCAACGGCTTTACATATCACAACATTAACACACCATGAGGATTATTGACCTCCGAAGGATGACATATGCGGCACAACTACGGACACCACGACTGTACACATTTGCATACTGCATACTCAGGGGTGACCTCTGCTGAACATACAGGGCCCATGTCCACAACAATATTTATGGATATACTCCACATAAGCAACATAAGCAAAGGCCACTGAGAGCAACATGCTCATGGATATGTGCACAAACACAACGATGAGTGGGACGTGCTTGAGGGATACATTCCTGAACCAGACACTCACCATGCTTTGGAACATGATTCCTAGGTACATCAAGCAGGGACACTCACTAGCTCTCTTCATGAGATACCTCAATGGGTGGATGGGAGACACACATGTAAACCAGGGATCACTGCAGTGGCTGTACTGTACACAGGTGCAGGTAACACATGGCTCTGCTGTTCACAGACAGGACACTACCCTAGGGAGGTGCCGCCGGTGAAAACACTGTCATTGGGCTTACACATGGACTTGGCCAGACAGCATAGTACCTCACTATGAACCTGTGAAGCTATTACATGTCCTTTATGCATGGATAATTGAGTAGCTCTTCCATTTCAGTTAGTTATCATGCTGTTACAGTGTCCCATGACTACAAGCCATATGTATCCTGTTATTGTGTATTGTACATGCCAATAGACGATACCTTTTGTTTGCATGATATAACAGTTATGCTGTGTAAAATATCTGACATATCTACCTACAATACTGTACATTACACATATTTTCAACATTATTCCATAATGCAAAGCATACTTGCACAGCAGGACCACCTTAGGCATGTTATTCTCGTTATATGCCCATACACATGCCTACTGTGACTGTATATTAACATATACCATCCCCTGCTATGGCACATACTTGTTGGACAAACCCTACCACTGACGGCGGGTGGTATGGAATTGTTGTGTTTAAAGCTCTCATGTAGCATCCCTTGTGGTGTATGAGTTGTTTACCTTGTGGCCCACAGCAGGACACACAATTTCTACAAGCGTTACTATGCTCAACAAGACATCACTACATAATACCTTTTCCCACTTTATGCATTGCGTACACTTTAATTAATACAAAACAGGCTCTACATACACTGACATACTGAGTGTTCTACATACCTTGTTTCCGAGTCTTCGTAAATATCTCTCTTACACCTTTACTGTTTAAACGGTTCTATGGTATGAGCATACGGTTTGAATGTATGGCAAGGCATCCTTATATACGTCGATACCTGTAACATGTGGTATCCTGCCGCCAATTGGTGTTCCTGAGTAAATTATTACATGCACATCAGCTGTGCAGCTACTCCATTCGCCAATTATGCGGCAGCAGTGGGGTATAATTGAATTCTCCACTTGGGCGTTGCCCTTTTGCCCTACCTTCGGGGAGACGGCCTGTATGTGTTTTGTTGTGAGGAATTGCAACTGCTACTTGGAGAGACACGGATATTTTGAATTCATGCCCCCCCCCCGTGGATTGTGTGTGACGGCTAGAGTATGTGGTTCTACATGTGAGTGTACCTGTCATCTCAACCGTCTGATAAGGGACTACTGCAAACAAAACCTGTAACATCGCCGTCTGTTCCATTATACAACAGCTATGATTTCACATGGTGCCATTACAAATGTCTCTCACAAGGTATTTTAACGGTTCTGCAGAAGATATTGAGTGAGTGGACGTTTGTGATGTTATTACAGTCTGCATTGCAATTTTTTCGGGTGTGGGGAGGATGTAGGTGGGTGTACATAGCATATACACGTTTGTGGGGACTGCATTTCTACATATTCCATATATGTGTGTGGGCTCCTTTCCTAATTGAAGATCTATCATTTAGGAGACTGAGAAACTATGGTTGTTACGGGCTTATACATTGAGCCATTGTTAATTGGTTTCTATATAGCATGCAGGTGAGGTTGATACTTCAATACCTCTGGAAATACATTGATATGTAAGGGAATGTTACTAAATGACAGCTGTCTCGTTTATTTCTGTCACAGATATTTGAACTCATTGCAGTTGTGTCGGTGACTGAACCTCTTTGGCATGGGTTGCCACCTTTTCAAATGGCCATAGTGGGACATTTGCAGGACACACATCGATGTTTACAGGCCGACACATACCCATGGTCAGTACACAGGATAGAACATACTTTTATCCTGAATACATACTTATTCTTGAAGCACTTTAGCTACATATCATGTTTCATGTAACATTTACGTATTTTAGATACAGGCATAACTATTTAATGCAACTATTACATAATATATGGGACATAATTATATCCTACAATCTCGGACATTTGCCCTTTTTAATATTTTTTGTCAGGACACAACTGTCCAGGGAGGGGCTGTCCCTCTTAAAGTGGGACAGGTGGTAACCGTATGCCTACGGCCAGCTATGACCACACCTACCGTAATGATGTACCTCCGAGTTAGCAATAACAGACACACGATGCAAACACACATACACACATTACAGTCCCACAGAAATGCACATGGCACCCTCAACACACACATACTACAGCAATCACAAACACAGTTGAACACAGTACCTACCTGGACCGCAGTACCGGCAGCGATAACTAAATGTCCCTTAACATCGTGATAATATTACTCTTGGTTCTAGTGTTCCGGTACTGTGGTTTTTTGGTCTTTCAGCCTTGTGATTACGCGTGTCGGTATGTGACACATTCGATAATTGGCAGTATCCTATTTATTTGTACCCCCATGGTTGTGTACATGTTGTTGACCTATCTATATATTTGCAGATATAGGTGAATACGTATATATCAACTTATATCTCTCTATCACCCTTTCTATCTCTATTATATATATATATATATATATATATATATATATATATATATAGAGAGAGAGAGAGAGGGAGAACACACCTTTTGTTGTGTACATGTTGGTGTATACTGTTTCCTGGACTCCGCACGTTTGTGTTTTAACCTGTCACAATACACACCTGCCGTTGGTACATCTCGGGTAGCTTAGTGTTAGGTGATTGTGTACATGATTGCGTGTTCTACTCCTGGCAGTGGTCATTTTACCCTTCAGAGCAGGCACTATTACTACAGGGATGAATAATGCTAGTTTCACCTGTCCCTTAACATCGTGATAATATTACTCTCGGTTCTAGTGTTCCGGTACTGTGGTTTTTTGGTCTTTCAGCCTTGTGATTACGCGTGTCGGTATGTGACACATTCGATAGTTGGCAGTATCCTATTTATTTGTACCTCCATGGTTGTGTACATGTTGTTGACCTATCTATATATTTGCAGATATAGGTGAATACGTATATATCAACTTATATCTCTCTATCACCCTTTCTATCTCTATTTTATATATATATATATATATATATATATATATATATATATAGAGAGAGAGGGAGGGAGAACACACCTTTTGTTGTGTACATGTTGGTGTATACTTTTTCCTGGACTCCGCACGTTTGTGTTTTAACCTGTCACAATACACACCTGCCGTTGTTACATCTCGGGTAGCTTAGTGTTAGGTGATTGTGTACATGATTGCGTGTTCTACTCCTGGCAGTGGTCGTTTTACCCTTCAGAGCAGGCACTATTACTACAGGGATGAATAATGCTAGTTTCACCTGTTCTGGACATCAGTGACCGTGATCTGCGCGATATTCAGAAAAGCTTAGCCCTGTTTCGCGCATATCCATATAGTCATGTTTAAATTACGCTTACCAGCACTTGCCAATGCATAATCCCGCTGACATGTGCTAAACCTGATCTGATGACCTGCATCCAACATCCATTATTCGTGCCTTCAGGATTACGTAACGTCCCTTGCAGGAAGTGGGACCGGGAACATGCACGACAGTCAGTGCATTTACCACTTGGGCGTCTGGGATTTGTACACGTGTTATGGTGTTTTGTATGTGGACTGTACTACGGCTGTTACTCTATACTGCAATCAAATGTGTAACTCAGTTAGTTTACATATGGATGAGACCTATTAATGGTATGTCCAAGTGATGTTTAATGGATGTGCTCCAGCATTGGTAATGTATGTCACAGTGAGCCACACACTATAATGTGCTACCTCTTCACACAACCATAGGTGAAGCATGCTGGGGTGACAGATACCTGTCATGGGTACTCCCCATGCTTTGCCACTACATCCCTGATTGCATTATATGGAGCCCCTCATTAACACACCAGGTAAGCCATGCAGAGTGTGTGGGGAACAGTGATTACACACATGGATCCTGCAATTGGCTCTGCTCCACTGAGGGACAGTTGGTTAATCGATGTGGTGGTGACAGCAGACACTGTTTGCCTCGGTTGATAAATGGCCTCTGACAATCTGGCATGTATCTACCGATGTACCTAGGAACCTATACATACAGTATCAACATATGCTGTTAGGTGCGTGTACTGTTCAGATGTTGACATTCCTTGTTCCAATAGCTGTTGTGTGTGCAATGGTTGAGGGCTGCCTATGTAGGATTCACACAGTAGGCCACCTATACATTACAATTTACAGGTGGTTGTGTGTGTGTGCCATCCAGTTTACTGTGTGTGCAGGTGGAGAGGTGTGTCAGTCCATAGGGGCCTACACTGTCAGTGTATGTGCTATACGTTCCCTCTTTGCCAAGGCGTGGGCATATTGTGCATGCCTCCGTCTGCCTACTGGGGCTGGCACATGGTGTTCGTGGTCTGAATCCCTCTGTGCCTATGATGGCCTTGGCAATTGTGGTGGGCTATGAGGACCTTCACCATTTTGTCCCTGCTGCAGCTGCTTCCGCAGGATCATATTATGTAGCATGGCACATACTATGAAGATGTGGGCACACGTGCCTGGAGAGTACTGCAAGGCTCCACAAGATATGTCCAAGCAACGGAACCGTGATTTCAGCATCCCAAACACATGCTCTGTGATGATTCTGGTTTGTGCGTGTGCCTCATTATGGCGTTCTTGCATGGGTGTGTGTGCATTTCTGATGGGAGTCATCATCCACGGCTCCAGTGCATAGCCAGCATCCCCCACAAGGTGGCCATGTGGGATGTCCCCCCTGACAATTACCTGATACAGCTGTGAGGCATGCCAGATGTGGGTGTCATGGTAGCTTCCAGGGCTGCCAGCATACACATCCATAATAATGCCCTGGGCATTGCACACGACCTGGCAGTTGATGGAGTGGTATCCCTTGCAGTTTATGTAGTGCCTACCATGCTCACCGGGTGGTGACTTGATATGTATGTGCGTGCAGTCTATCGCACCCAGTACCTCCGGGTAGTGTGCCACCTGGTAGAAGAGACGCATATTGCTGGCCAACTCCTCCTGAGTTCGGGGGAAGTATATATGCTCATTGGCATGTGGTAACATAGCATCCAGGAACTGGTGTAGTACCCTGGATGCTGATGCCTGTGAGATCCCCATTATATCTCCAGTTAGCCTTTGAAAGGTACCTGTGGATAGTATTCGCAAGCTTACACATACCTTTGTGTCCACTGGGATGGGTTCCCCTCTGTTGTTTCTGGATCTCAGGCGTGGCCGGCACTGCTCAACTATTTGCTGTAAGATATCCCTGTCCACCCTGTAATGCTCTACTATCTCCAGATCATGTAGCCCCTGGTAGGTTACCCTTGGTCTGAACACTCTTCTCCTCCTCCAGGGCCTGTGGTGGTTGTCAGCATCATCCTCCACAACACCGTCAGTCTCTAACACATGGTGATGAATCACAGCTATGGCAGCTCCCAACATGTACATTGTAAAAGTTCCCCATCTGTTTACACCGATGGTGCAGTGTTTGGGAATACACAGGTGTGTGTGAGGTGCCTTCACACTTTATACTATTGTGCTGTGAACACTGATGATGTCATAGGGTGTGTATGTACCATTGGAGCTACAGGGTATCTTATGTGTTTTACCACAGGTACTGCTATTGTGGTGCCTTTGGTGTTGAATTACATTTGGCTGCCGTGGATTACCTCTTGCCCTTCTCTTAACATTTCGTAACATTTCCCCTTCCATTTTCTGGCATGCATCCAGCAGCCTGCTTTCATTTGTACTTTCCAAAACCTGGCTTATCTTACGACATGTGTTCAATGGCTGATCTACTGCAGGTTTGTTTGCTCTGCTATGACAGTTCTCTTTTCTTTGCAATCCGACACCTCCCCTATCCTGTTTTGCAGGTTGCTGCGAGCAGACTTGTTAGCTGCCGTCGATTGCCCACTGTGAGTTAATAGGTGTTAATTGCTCAGTTGTACTCCAATTACCCTACTGCGGCATTTCCTTATTTTCTTCCCCTAACCTTCCTGTTTGAGCTATGGTGCATAGCTCATGCGTCCGCTTACTGAGTTTTGGGCACGTTTTCATCCGCGTACACATGCGCTTTCGGGCAACATATGTGCTCTCAGCTAAACTATGCTATACCTACATCCCCACCCCTATCCTGCGGCTTTGGTTAGCAACCGGCAGGCCGGAATTTGCATTGCTCCAATGTGCTTACAGCTACGGTGGCAAACCCCACTGCTGATGTCATGTATACCTCCAAACCACCCCTCGGCTTGTAGCGCTGCGCTGTATGGTACATCCTTAGTCCGGCAGGACATTTTTGATTCACTATTACTTGCCTCATTTGCATTGCATTGACTACTAATTCATAGTTACTGCGCCAAACACTGTCACAGACCCTTAGCAACCCTTGTAGCTTGGTTGTGGTGTACCATGCATACCATTGAGTATTATGGTGAAATCATGATTTGTATTACATTGCGATTTTATGATATTTGTGTATATTTTCCTTGTGTTCCCATTTGCACACACATGCCCTGTGGTTGTACTTTGCGTTACTGTGGACATGACATTAAATGTTTTTTAGGTGTTGTGCATCGTTTCTTATGCCATTGGCTGTATATTTAGCCATTGGCATATGTTAACTTTGTAATACATGAGTCTGGTCCGCTTTCATAGCTCCGATGTTCTGTTTGGAAAAATGTAAACCGTTTTTTTTGGTTTACATTTCTGTGGGCTTACGCTACGCCTGCACCACATGAATCGCTATGTATCTTCATTTGCATGGTGCAGTACTGCGCATGGGGTGATTAGCATACCTGTGCCGAGGGCTGTGCAGATCTGGTGTACGCTGGTAGTGCACGTGGAATTGGATCGTACCTGAATCGCTCGGCGGCCATATTTGGCGTTATACCACCTACGCTACGCCTGCGCCTGGCGCAAGCTTCATGAATCCCGGGGAGAGCCTTACCATACCAATTGCAACTTTTATCTTGTTTTATCAGGTTACCACCAGTAAAAGATCTAAAGGATACTTATGATCAACCTTCTGGAGTTGTGAGGAAGTATGTAAAAAATAACTTAATCTCTGGCATAAATTAACAAAGCCTGTGTTTTTTAATAAAAATATAACAATTACTACAAAGCACAATAGATTTGCTTTTGCTGTGACTATCAGGGGTGAGTTAAGAAACTAATTTTCTAGTTAAGTTGATTCTTTTTGCAGTAGGCAACAGGGAAGTACTCTGCCTTAAAAAGTAATTAAACAGTAAACATATATCATCTGCACTTTGAGCAGCAGCCATGTTACCCCAATAGAATGACAGAGGCTTTACTTATATGGTAAACAGAAATGGACCTAATATTGAACCTTGTGGAAAGTTACTAGTACAGAGCTCTAAGATATTCCTTCTTCAACCAAACACTGTATGTCCTGCTATAGGTAGTTCTAAATCAGCTAAAACATTGTTTAATTCATTTTCAGGACAGAAAGCCTATCCATGAGACACACACAATTGTGTTAAATATTACAGACAGGTCCTGAGGAAGAGCTGACTCCTCCTATTCATTATTTAAGTCTACACATATGGAATCTCACACAGATAGGAGAGCTGAATTGAAAGCAAAATATATTTTAAAACTATGTTGAGGCATACTAGGTACATCACTGGATTCAAGGATTTCAGAAAATGGCTTCTGAACAGCACATTCTGGTATCTTTGCCAACATGTTTAAAGCATCTGTGGGGCTATTAATGCTAGTGCCCATTGCCATGCCATTCTTGTGCAGGAAAATGAGGATAGCCTTCTATAAGATGGTTACCTTCTCTAGATTCATAGGTTAATGGGTATATACTAGGCTAATGACCACCAGAGCCTTCAGAGACCATCGCAATCGCTTCCCCTGTAACATGTGCATCTAAATTGGAGGGGTATGCTAGTTAGGAGAGGTATGTTTGTTGGTGGGTATGTTAGTTAGGGGGTTGCTAAAAAAGTTATGTGGGGATTATGGTAGTTAGGAAAATGTTTACTGTTGACCTCTGTCTATAAGAAATAAGGGGGCCAGCTCAGGGCTGAATTAATGATGTCCCATCCAATGTTAGTTAGGGAGTGTTTATGTTCTGCAGCTGTCTATAACAGACATGGGGCCAGCCCAGGGAAGAATTTATGATTTCCCATCCAACGGTCAGTTTTATGTTTGAATAGGGTTAGGGATGGACTGCAGTTCACATAGATGGGGAGCCTATTCCAAAGCACTGGGGATCCTTTGAGATACCTATTTGTCTCACCAGCATGTTCTATTTATGTCACAAGCAAAGTTTAAATCCCCGAATCTAATGTGTCTGCTGCTGTTCATTTTGTGGTAAAAGCTTTGTCCAGGCTGGATCAAAGGATACCTGATATGCCAAGCACAGACCACCTCTCAACAACCTGTAGGAGATCCAGTATAGAGAGAGGACTCTAAGGTGATTTGTATAGGGCAACATTAACTCATTACATCCGAGTGACACCTCTAGGCACATCTACAGTTAACTCCTACTGATGCCTCTAGGCATCAAATATTGCTTGTTCATATTTGCATGAATAATTCCAAAACCATGCTATGTACAGTTTTTAAAACATTTATCTTAAAGCTTACACAATGACAAACTCAGCTGCATTAATATTTGGCCTCTGTCTAGTGCAGGTAAATAGATATTAACTGTTGTTTTATGATATTAATTTGCATAGATATAATTTTCACATTTTTCTAAATATCTTAACAACCAGGTAACACTGACAGAACTATTTAGCCTCAAATGAAAGCTCTCAGTTAGATGAATAAAATGCTGCTGACAGAATGTGTGTAACTTGAGTGGTTAATGAGATATTGTAAGTTGTTTATAAAATATTACAAATGTAGTAGTTACTGTGTTTACTGTGACTTATAAAATTCAGTTTAAGACCTAGGACCTAAAGAATACTACCACTATAAAAATAGTTTGTGCTGAAGAGATTCCCATTTATATTTCTTTCATAACCCCTATGGTTCCAGAGATATGAACATTTGTTTGAAATGTGAGGACATAATTTGATTCTGTCAAAAGGCTTAGGCTCTGCCCATTTGGAGTTACAGAGCAAACTACTTGAACTCCACTGGAGTGAATGAGTTACTAGCCTGTTTGTTCTTGGTGAGGAACCTCTGTTAGTGTTCTAGCTGTTGCATCTGCCTAGTGAGGTACAAGACGAAGGGGGCACTGAACTCAAAGATGAGACTGATAAGGGCCATGTAGAATGATACTATAACTTCCTTGGATTTGGATACCATACCCGTACTTATAAGTTGGGAGACATAGAATGATTTCCTTATCACCTTGGCTACATGTTGGTCAAAGACCAGATCACTGTCTACATATATTCTCAAAGCTCTAACTACCGGCTCAAATTTTAGAGGTGTCTTATCAATGGAGTAATTTGCCTGGGTGGACATTTTCCCAAATGGTACTATAATGCACTTCTTTGCATTGAGTTTTAAAACTGAGGCTTTAGCACCAGTCATTTGTCTGCATTAGACCCTCTTGCAGAATGTTGGTATCATGGGGGGACTTGATGACAGCTCCCAATTTGCATTTGTCTGTGAACTTGATGAACCACAGGCCCTTCACATAAACCTTGACCTCAGAGAAGTAGATGCCAAACAAGAGTGGGCCCAACATGGAGTCCTGTGGTACTCCTCCGGTGACCTGCTTCTTGGTGGAGGTGATGTCACCAATCCTGACTTCTTGGGTCCTATCTGTGTGCCAGCTGGCAATATATGGATTTATGCCTAGTTCAGTGGGTTTGTCCACAATGCTTGAGTGGGTTATTATATCAAATGCCTTAGCTAGATCTAGGTAGGTGGTATGCACCATTTTCTCTTCATTTGTTGCCTTGGTTACCCTCTCAAAAAAGTCTGTTAGGTTGAGTAGGCATGACCTTCCCTTGACAAAACAATAATGGGATGGCTTCAGTGTCTGTAGTTTGCAAATGTCTTTGTTGATCATTTCCATGATAATTCATTCCTAGTGCTACAAATGACTAGGTATGTCAAGGGAATGCCAATAAGAAACATGTTTTTTTCTTCTTTTTTTTTAATTTAATTGGAATATGGTTACAGCCTTTCAATGCCTAACATTTTATTTTTGAGATGCACATTCTGACTATGGGGAATCACCTTTAAGCAGAAACTAATCGATGATTCTTTAAGTATACTAAACTCAGTCTTAAATTCTCTGGACAAGTAGAAGACTTAGGAAGTTTGCCTAGATATAGGAGTCGGTTTATACTGTTCCAGAAAGTTCTTGAGTTATTGAGCTATTTCTTTTACTTTCAAAATAGTTTTTCTTACAAGTATTGACTGATTTTTTTTTTACCAGTGCTTGTAAGTCACCCGCAAGAGAACTAATGATACTGGAGTTTTTGCATTGATTCAGTAAACCCAAGCCTTGTCCCTTGAGATCATAAGCATTTTTTAATTTGGCAATCATCCAAGGCAGATGAGCAAGTGTTACTTTAAAAGACTACAGTGGAGCAAAGCGGTTAACAGTGTCCAGAGCATAGGCAAGGAAGTGGCTGAGTGTTTCATCCAACGTGCAGAGGTAGGGTAAAATATCACCTTCCATAACCACTAAATGGTCAGCCTAACCTAACTGATGCAGCATAAGTGCAATCACTTTAAGATGCAGCCATTGTATTAATCTAGGCAAACCACATCAAACCTTTAGTCAACCTCTTAAATATTATCAACCAAAACAATAAGAGTGCAGAAAACAAGACACACAGCAGTAGTATCTGTCATCCATCATCTAGGAGATGATAAAGTACAGTGCTTCAGTATGTATGAAAAAGCTTAAAAGAAAGTGTATGCAATTGAATAACATCATCTCATTCTTCTCCATGCATAGGCTCTACCCATTAATTAATAAAGCATACAATTAGGCTAACTGGATTGCATTATAAATGTGCCGCTAAAACCATCATGTGCTGTCATACTGATCAAAACTACAGAAGTGCCTGCAGACACTACAATTTGTCTCAATATGACCCAGAAAAACTTACAATTTGTCTCCATATGCCCTAGAAAAACTTAGAGTCATATATGTAACCACCATGAAACAGTATCGACACATGGTTCTGCTTCAAGTTTTGCTTTAGTCATTAAGTAAATGTTGAGCTTCAGCTACATACTGTTGATGATATGCAGCCAGATAACCAGATCGTGAAGAATATTGAGCCAGAGATTGTTCAACCCATCCTTATATTTTCAAAGAAAACATTTCTCTTACAAATTACCATTGAAATGATCCCAAAAAGTATAGACTATCTCCTATTTCTCTGCAGATCAAATGGTACTTCAAATACCACGTTAAAGGAATTGAACCATTCATCAATAGCTTAATAAGACATGTTGGCATAACAAATTCATATCTCAAAGTATCCCTCACCTCTAGAACAAACTTCATTAAGTATCAAGCAGAGTAGCATCCTTGTACCTTCAAGGTAAACCAAGATAATTTGATAGGCAGCCTCAAATTCTCCCTCAGTCCTTCTTGCCTTACCCTCCTTGAGGCTAGAATGAAATTTTGAGTATGTTTTTTTTTCTTTGTATTAATGGCCTGCAAACTGTTTACCTAGAAGTTACCTATGAGCTAATGGGCCTATATGCTTTCTATGACCTGTACCATGAATATGTTAAAAATAAACCCTTATATTACCTGGTAGATAGGCAGGTGGCTCACAGAAAGGATTCAGGAAGTTAGAATTGGGAAGTCCACCCTTACAAAGTGGCCATTTACAAGTGGAGTCCCTCAGGGATTGGTTCTTGGATCGTTCTTTTTTTTGACATTTACTTCACTGAAGATAAGGCCAATGTCAAGAGCCTTGGGCTGACTAAACTTACAGATGATTGCAAATTAGGAGCAGTCATAGAATCCCCCTACTGTCATTAACGTTCTCGAGGAAGGGCTGACACAGATAAATAACTTGTGTCAGAGACATGGACTAAAACTAAATGCAAAGAAAAGCATAATAGTATCCTTTGGGAAGTCATCCACCCCTGGTAACTAACATACTGACAACACACCAATAAGAGCCAACCCAGTAGTCAGGGATTTAGGGATACACATAGACAGTAATTTTGCCTTTGACCATCATGTTTCTACAGTAATGAGGAAATCATTCTATGTTGTGCAACTTATAAACAAAGGTATGTCAACTGGGTCCAAGGAGATCATTCTTCCACTTTATTCAACATTCATCAGACCTATCATTGAGTACAATGCCCCTTTATTATATACCTAATCAGGCACATCCAACAACTGGAATGCCCACAGAGGTTCCTCACTAAAAGAATATAGGGAGTAAGTAACATGTCCAATGCAGACCACCTCAAAGCTCTATCCCTATATTCAGTTTACTAAAGGCTGCTGTTGAGAGATCTATGCCTGGCATACAAGGCATTGTCAGACCCAACCATGATGGCTCTCCAGCATATCTGCAAAATAAACAGCACCAGAATTATCCATTCTAAAGACTTAAACTATGCCTGTGATATAAATAGGACCTGCCTGACAGGTATTTATCTCAGAGACTAACCCTTTTCTGTAACAGGCTTTCCATCCATGTGAAGCAGGGTTCCTTCCTAACCCAGTCCAAGTGTAACTTGAACTCCTCCAGACTGACAGTACCAAATTCTGCAGGTTTGTTACTAGAAAAAGTTCATAAAATCATGAAATTTAAAACTTAAAAACAATAAAAAAGTGCTTTTGTTTTTTACAGATAAAAAAACTTCATCAGATTTAACAGCCATTTAGAAATATCATTCTTATATAGACCAATCATTATTTGTCATTGGTAACATATGATTGCCAAGTCCCTGGGGCATAAATTTAACTTCTTCATCATTGAACAACTATCTTTGGATGAAAGGGAAGGACCGTGGACATTAACGTTAAAAAAACGTGAACTATATGGGAAATTGCAATTAAATGTTAACTACTGGTCAGGAATAAATGAACAATTGTCCATCAACTGTACTTTAAATTTGAAAGCTACTATTAGATAATTTAAGTATGGGTTCCATGTTTCTACATTACTATGTTATTGGTCTTACTCATTCACAAATTGTACTCCAGAGTTTAGTAACATTATTCATTCAGAATTTACATCACTGGATTTATGTGTTCCCTTTAAATGTATGGTTTGGAAAGAAAGGGAGCTTGGTAATCATATAATACCAATGATGAATACTGATTGGTCTATATAAGAGTGGTGATTCCAAATGGCTGTTTAATCTCATGAAGTTTTTATCTGTAAAAAAACAAAAGCACTTATTTATTGTTTTTAAGTTTTATATCTCATGATTTTATGAAGTTTTTCTATTAATAAACCTACAGAATTTGGTACCTTCAGTCTGGAGGAGTTCCTGTGCCTAATGCATTTGGTTTTCAGAGTTTGTATTGTTTTGGTTTTTCATTTTTGGTTAAGTGTAACTTGGACATTTTGATGGGAAACAGGAAATTCATCCCTGGTTTGGTATCTATGTCTCCAATGGACACAAGCAGCCTGTTAATGGGTCATCTTGCAGGCTACCACTTGTAAATATTTCATCCCCAATTCCCTGTTTACATTTATTAAGGGTACCAGAACTTGCCAGAGATTTGGGATGCATGACTTGGATTAAAAAGGTCTTTGTAGTCATTAGCTTAGTACACACCTTTGAACCTATAATAGTGAATGTAAAAACCCAAATCACGTTTAACTTCTGAATGAAAACAATATACAACTTAGATAAAATAGAATCAGATTATGTCCTATGCAGTGACACATATTTTCTGAATAAATGTGCAACAGCTGTGTTTGTTTATTAATTACAGTATATGTAGCAATGACATCAGAATAACATAATGCTCTGACAAATGTAGAGCACTTGTGATGATGAACCTCAGCTGAGGTCAGACACAGAATTAATAATGGTAATTATAGAATTGTTCCATCACAAAAGTTCTGCTTCTTGATTGAATTCTTTATTCCATTTCACGGCTCATTATTATTGTCTTTGCTATACAGACAAAAGAAATCAGTGTTAAATGCACACAGATGATAATAAATGTTAACGTATTTACTTTGTATATTAGTTCTCATTTACTAAATGCATTCAGTCTTTCTGAAGTTTGCCTAGAGTAACTGCTTTCAGTTTAGTAATATTATAAACCAATTAGCTTATCTACAACAAATATTAATTACCTTATCGAATTACCCCCAATGAATATTGTTCTAAATTAAAGTGACTAATGGTTCTGCATTTTCCTAATAAGGCCCTTTGTAACAGTGTGTGTTTATAATCAATTTATTATGGGCATCTTAAAGGAGAAAGAAAAGGCAGTAGGTAGAGAACATTCTAAAGAAGCAAACTAACATTTATTCAGTCCCGCCAGTCTCTGGTATTAATAGCAACTGCAAAAAGTCAATTTTCTTTTCCTCCAGACTTGAAGTTTTAAATATGTTGCTATTCCAAATAATCACTAGAAAATAAATAATGAAATCATTCTTCAGTAACCATAATACATTCTGTTCCACATCTTCCTCTGTTTGTCCCCTTCTAACAGTTTTATCCTTTTAAATCTCAAAGGAAACTATTTACAGAGTAGATGACACCCATGTATGTACATATGCTCAACAGTTTAAGAAAACATTATTAATTTCTGTCTTGGCAATTAATTGCATATTTTATCACTGAGCAGTTTGTGCTACTTTCAAATGGCACGTGGCTGACGTTTTTAGTTATTAGCATAAAATACTAGGCCTTGCACCATTCCCTGGTGGCAACAAGATAGACAATGAATGGAGTTTGGAAGCTAATATTAATATAATTCATTATCTCTGTGAATATGCAGTCACAGCTGCTGTGCTACATTCTTCAGCAGCAGAAAATGTGCTGTTCCCTTCCAGACAAAAGTACACACATACACACATACCTGGGCAGACACACATGCACGCACATGCACACACGCACATGCACACATGTATACACACACACACACACACACACACACACACACACACACACACACACACACACACACACACACACACACACACACACACACAGACACACGGACACAGACAAAAATGTTTTAAAGCGGTTGGGTAGTTCCAGTTTCTGAAAACATAAACTCACTCAAGTCACAGATTATTCTAAATAAACACCCTTCAAAGAGCAGATGTACCACTGCAGTACAATCAGTGAGGTTTGAAAGCAGCACCTCTCTTTTCAGTCTTGATTCTAAGATTAAGTGCCATCAGAAAGAAACATTCACCTCAGCTCAACTCAGTTTACAGTTTACCTGTGCCCAGTTCTGCATTCTGTGGTTCACTATCAACTGATGGTTTTGTAGACCAGCATCTGGTATCATCTCACTCCAACTCTTCTCTTTCATATAACTTTTTTATTTATACAAACCATCATAGTTTGCTCCTTGTTCTCTTCTAAACAATGTTGTTAAATTTCTGTGTTCTGAACATACATTATTGTAGTGTAGGGTACAGGAGGAACAATGAGAAATTATCTAATCCATTTCTCCCAGAAATTATTCCTCAAAATTACACTCCTACAAATCCAACAGAAGAGGCATTTCACAATAATATCTGCATATTTTTTTACTCTCTGTTATTGTGTCTGCTTTTTAATTTGAGATTGTGACTCTTATTCTGGCATATTTCTTTTACACTCTTGAGTGTTATACTGTGAGCATGAACATCAGTTTCACATTTACTCTCACATTGTAAACCAAAAAATAATATTTCAGATTTAGCAAATTAGAGTAGATTTTAGGTAAGGACCCTACACCACTGCACAATGATACGTGGTACTCATCTGATGCATAATCTCCTGGGTTTAATATAGTCTTAATAAAAGTCTTGCTAATTTTACTGTGATATGTTCACCCACTTCACTCCCCCACTTTCATTCCCATAACCTCCTTGCTATCTATATTTGCATACTAAAAATATGCATGACAAAGTTTCTGATGTAATGTGATTGCTATCTTTTTTTCTGTCCTTCTTATATAAATTATCCTTCAGTCTTTGTACTGCAGGATCCCTGAGCACAAGTATAAAGGTATGTGTTTTGCCCAGTCACATTCAATTCTATTCAACTTGCATTGAAACCTATGTGTATCAAAACTAAGTGCATATTCATTTTCTTTTTCTATAATACTTCCTAGCACTGTATATCCCTGTTGTCAGATCAACATTTTGGTCTGTTTTCTTTTTACATTAAGTGGGAGAAGACTGAAGTACCTAGCAAAGGTCCTCATAGACACTTCTTCAAATAAGGCATCCCAGCTTTGAACTGAACTGGAGCACCAGCTCTGTGAGGCTCCATCTTTAACCTCTGTGCCACAGTATGTCATACTAGTCAAAACTGATCCTATCATTTATTTATTTGTTAATTTCTTTAGATTCACTGAAACACAGCTTCCATATCTTCCTTCTATCTGTGAGAGACTTTGTCAGTTATTCCAGTTTGCTCCCACATACTCTATGTGAATTAGCAATCCTCCAAACTGCATATAGGTATGCATGCTCTGCATGAATTGTGTATGCCTCCTATGACTGACTGGCATCCTATCCAGGACGGATTTCTCTGCCTTCATCTACTCAGTGCTGGGATATACTCTTCTGAAAGAGGCTCTGGCTACTATATGATCCTGAATTGATCTAAGTCAGTAATTTCAGAATGAATATATTTATCTAATTATGTTATTTTGTTCTGCCCAGTAGCTTAAGATTAGAAATGTTGTGGCAAAAAATGCTGAAGTCACAATTAGTCAAAACACAAAACACACACTTGTATATACACACACACACACACACACACACACACACACACACACACACACACACACACACACACACACACACACACCACAGATATACATGTACCAACAAGCAGGGATTTTCAATTTCTGACTGTGCTTCAGAGGTGATTACAGTTAGATGTAATTTTCTAGATCATGGTTTTGAATTTTCTAACCTTGACATTAGAAAACATAATTAGTCATTACAATCCTCTAAAATATGAATGTGCTACATATTGCGATCTCAAAATATTTGCTATATTTTTAAACCTATTTTATATGTGATTTGCATTTGCATTATGAGTTATTCTATAACGGGGAGGGGTCCAGTCCACCACACACTTCACAGGTACATGTTTATCATTGGATAATCAACAAACATTACCCAATTAGTCTAGTCCTTTCACCTTTTAAGTGCCTTAGAACTCTGATGTTCATCATTAGATCATTGTTGCAGTAGCCTAAGATACATGGGATGTCCTGACAAGGATCAGACCAGTCGGCCTGCTTCCAAAGGTTTAGGGCACCTTCCAAACACCCTAGCCACTGTACATCTTGAGCAGTGTAAAATTAGTGGCAAGGGTTCTAAAATACATAACTCTCTTGCCACCAAAGTGCACTCTTCACTGCAGACTTTGAGTAATCAGTGGTCGGCTAATGGTTCACTAAGGCTGGGCAATACCTTCCACTCCGTTATTTTTTGTAAAGAAAAGTTATTTTCCATCATAAATATTTTCAAATGGCCATACCTTGTGTTTTTAGTAGTTGTCTATACAATTTTACCTCAAATCTGACACTTTTTGGTTTGTTTCTCTGGAAGAAATGTCTTTTTTTGTGAGAAAAAGTTTTACCTTTTGTTAAAAACATGTGGCTATGGGCTAGTAATTGTGGTTTTGGGGGTTGTTATTAAAAATATTTATTTAGTTTGTTATCCTTTGTTGAGCAGAGTAGTCCCACTAGGCTAGTGGTCCCCTTTCAGGGGAGATCCAAGGTGATACTTAGGGTCTATATTACATAGTCAAAATCTTAAAAGAGTGAATGTTCTTACGTCGAGTGCTATTACCCAAAACAACAGAATATCGAACGGGAAAAAAAATTGCTGGGCCATTCTCAGGACTTTGCCATTTCCTCCACCATGGTGTGATCGCTGAGTTGGTATATTTAAGTGGGGGGGGTTGGCGGGCGGAACCCCCCACTTTATTTAGTCTCTGGATTTTTCTTTTTTTTTTTGAGCAGCAATTGTTCGAAATTGTATGGTTTTGAGTATTAGCAGTTGATTTAAGAGCGTTTGCTCTTTTGGTGTTTCGATCTTCTGATATAAACCCGATATTTATACTGCTATAGGAAATACGACCAGAGCATGAGGGAACTGCTCCTACTCTTGGTAGTCGGGGAAGGATTTGTGTGTTACACATCCTGACTTCCTGTTTCCTGTACAGGTGTGGAGGCAGCCAGGAGGAAGAGGAAGAAAATATTGCTGATTCAGCTTTGGCTGAAAATGAAGTGAAGGTTAATGGAAATGTAGCTGAAATGGTAGAATCACTACCAGAATTTTTTTCTGATGCTGTGGGTGTAGAAAAAAACTGTGATATTGGAAGAAAAGGAGATTGTAGCTGTAACAGAGATGGATTCAGAGGAAAACTTTCAGAGGAGATTGTTTGAAGGAGAGAGAGTTACCTCTGAGAAATGCATAATTACAACCCTCCAATCGGAAGGGTTGTGGGATGATTATTTGGAAGAAATGGTAAACCAAAGTGAACCAGAAAGTAGAGCAGCAATTTCATGGAGTGACATCATGGAGAAAATAGAAGAAGAAAAGGGAGAAGAAGAAACTGTGCAGAAAAAGTTCAAGAGACAAAAATGTATGCACAGGCTGTGGGAGAAGGAGCAAAGAAAAAGTAGAAACAAAAGAAACAAAAAAAGTATACAGTACTGTAAGCTGTAAAAAAGAAGAAAGTCTGGACAGGTATAAGGTTTGGGACTCTATCATAGCACCTCTGGGTGTCAAAGCAAAAGAGGTAAGAACATTAATTTTAATTAATAAAGAGACCTTTTGTGACTTGACATTTGAGACTGGGCAGGCCATGGAAATTTTTTTGTGTGCATATGAACAAAAGAAAAATATTTATCCATGATCAGAATATGTTGTGCAAGCTTTTTACAGACAAACAAAAAAAGGAATTATGATCCAGTTTAGAACTGAAGCTGAAGCAAAAGAACTGAAAGAACATTTGTTAACTATATGTAAGGAAGTAATGGACACAACAAAACTGTATGATGAAAGAGGACTATGGAATGGGCGATGGGAATGTGGAGTAATACTGAAAATGGAAAATGATAATGTTATGCACATACCTACTATTATTTATGTTCATGGTAACAGGGTTTTGTGAATTACAGGGGTCAACCAAAAACCTGTTATTTTTGTGGCAAAAATGATAATTTAATCAATGAATGTGATAAAAACAATGTTATTTATGTGGTAAAACAGGGCATAATGCAAAGAAATATGATTTAAAGTGCAAATTATTGGGCAATACTGGTCATACATGGCTAGAATGTAAACTGAATGTTCAAGAAAATGAAAATGAAGTTATACAGGATAAGGAGATAGTCGAATGCATTATACAAGAAAATGTACAAAAAGATGTAAACTGATAAAGAGGTTAAACATAAAGTTAAAGAAAATAACAAGGAAAAAGAAACAGAGGAGAAAAGTGAGGAAGAAGCAGATTGGTGCACAGTAAGAAATAAAAATAATTCAATAGGAAAAAGAGTTAAAGAAAGGAAAAGAAAATTTAAACACATAATGCTTATAGAAAATAAGAAAGGAAAAGGATAAACATTTTATTATACTAACTGTTCTTAAAAGCTGAAAATATTAGCTTTAAATGTGAACAGTATGAAAAATCTTAAAAGGAGACTAGGTATTTTTCAATGGTGTGCTGCAGTAGAACAGAAACTGAAAAACTTTGGAATGGTGTGGCAGTTTGGAACATGGGGAAAGAAAAATGCCCGGGCATATGTATATTATGTCAAGAAAGCATTAATATATTAGATGTAACCATAGTGGAACTAGGCCGAATTTCGGTCATAGACGTGAGATGGAAAAATATGGGTATAGAATTATAGCTTTATATGCATATGTAACAAAAAAGAGACAGAAATGATGTTTAGAAATATTCTTGAATATGTTTGTGTAAATACGGACATTATAGTGGTGGATGATTTTAATTGTAATTTAAGGAAAAATAAGAGCAATTGTGATGTTAAAATGGCTAATGAAATTATGAGAAGTGGAAAGTTAGGTGTATGGGAGAGTAACCACTGGACCTATAAAAGGAATGATATTAGGGCAGAAATTGATAAATTTTTAATATCTGATAGTTTAAAAGTTATAAAAAAAGGAATTAAGTATGCTGGATTTTCAGATCATGTGGCAATACGGGTTAAAGTACAGGAAAATGGAGAATATATAAGAACAGGAAAAGGAATAAAGAGAATTAATGAAAATGAATTACATTTAGAACAGAAAAAAATGAATGTGGAATTATGGAAAAATTATATGACTATGAGGGAGTTTTATGAGAATTGGACTGTTTGGTGGCTTAATTTTAAAGAAAAATATAAAAAAGTATTTTAGAATGTATAAGGAAGAAAAGAAGAAAAGAAAAAGAGAGATATAAGATATTAAGTCAAGAAACATTTAGAGACTTATTAGAGAAGAAAAATTCCTATTGTGAAAAAGAAAGAGAAATATATAAAATTAACCAAACTAAAATTAACAACTTATTATATAAGCAAAAATATTGTTTATAAGGAAAGAAGATGTAGCACCATATTTGAGTAAAATAATAAAGGAAGTTAAAATAATAAGAGAAATAAAAAAATAAGGAAGGTAAGCAAATAAGACAGCAAAGCAAGAAGTCATATATGAAAAAAATTAAAGAATATGTACTGGAATTATTTGTTAAGAGAGAAGAAAACATAGAACAAATGTATAAAGGTGAAAAATTAAATAAGGAAGATAATGACTATTTAGAACAAAAAATAACCATGAAAGAATTAAATAAAATTCTAAAAGATATTAACTTGAATTCTGCAACAGGACAGGATGGAATTGAATATGGTATGTATAAAGAAATGAAAGAGTGGCAAAAAATAATTTTTATAGAAGTTACAAATGAATGGTTAGAAACTGGAATTAAAGAGAAAGAGATATGTACAGGAGTTATAAAATTTATATTTAAAAAAGGAAATAAAGAGGAGCTAAAAAAATTGGAGACCTATAACATTGAATAATACCGATGAAAAAAATTGTATGAGAATATTAACAAAAAGGTTACAGAAAAAAATGGATAAAATATATGACCAAAATGTATTTGGAAGAAAAGGAAAAGGAAGTCAAGAGTTATTATGGATAATAAATGAAATAATTGATGATATCATAAAAAGGTAGAAGCGAAGGTTATGATAGGGTATATAAGTAAAGCTTATGATAATATTCAATATAAATCATTATGGGGAATTTCGCAGGCATATAATGTAAGCAAAAAATATTATAAGCAATAAAAATCTGCTTATGAAATGAACTACGTGAAACTAAATGGAAATGGCTGGATTGAGGAAGAAATAAAAATAGAATGTGGAATAAAGCAGGGCTGCTCAGCTAGTAGTGTAATTTTCTCATTAGTTATGAATGTAGTAGTGAAGGAAATTAATAAAATGTCAAGTAGTGGTGGATAAAAAATGATGAAGGAAGTACAACTGCCAATAATGTATAATTATGTGGATGATATTGTATTAATTGTTAAAAATAAAGTATAGATGGAAAAGGTAAACGAAAAATTAAATATAAATTAAACAAATTGGTTTAAGTATAAATAAGGAGAAAAGTAAAGTGTTGGGTTTTGAAGGTATGGTAGGAGGTGTTGAGTTCAATGAAAAACATATAAATATATTAGGAATAACATTTGGAAGGAATGAATACACACAACACAATGGGATAATGTACTCAAAGAAGTAAAGGATATGACTAATTTTTGGAAATCATACAGATTTTCATACAGAAAAAAAAGCACACTTGTTGAATACCATGATAATAGGAAAATTGCTTATGTTGCTAACATTTATATGATTCCTATTAAGTATGAAAAGGAATTAATGACGATTATATTTTCTTTTATATGGGACTCTAGACTGAATGCAGTCAAAAGAGGGATTCTGTATATGAAAGAAGAGCAAGGAGGTTTGGGTTTAATAAACCCAACAGTACATGCAGCATCTTTAATTTTATATACGGTATTAAAAGGAATTATGAAGGAAAATAAAAACTTGATAGAAATGATACTATATTATAAATGCAAAGAATTGTGGGAAGGAATGGAAGTTAAAAATGAAGTAAAAACACTGTGAATGAAGAAATGAAGGAGTATCAAAACAAAATTGTGTTATGGAAAATAAAAAGAATAAAAAAATAGAAAGGAATGGTAATTAAGTATTATGAAAGTACTTTATTGTATTGATCCATGGAAAGATTTAGAAATGGATAAGAAAAAAATCCATAATGATGAGATATAATAACTATAAAAAGATTAAAGAATGTAATGATTTTTATGGAGATTGTCTATTAGAAAATTGCCAGTTAAGGCAAATATGCCATACAAAAAAAGCAAGACAGAATATGTAATAAATGTGGAGAAGCTGAGACTACTGAGCATGTGTTTTTGAAATGTGAGTTAATAATTTGTGGAAAGAAATATGTAAAGATGATAGGATGAAAAGTTTGTTAAAATTTGAACAAATAAATATGGACATAACAGAATTTAGTTATTATGGTGCACATAAACAGGAAGAAGGGAAGAAAATGGACAGAGTAATATTTTATGCTTCACTGACTATATGGAATGAGAGACTAAATTAAATTAAATGCAATGGAAAATGTACTTTGACAAAGATTCTGGAAAAATAATGTTTTGGTTATGGATAAAACAGTGGGGGAATGCATAAATTGAAGTTTATACTGTATAGAGATTTGTAAATAGATGTAAATAATTCAAATATGTAAATATGTAAACAATATGTAATGTATATTTCAATAAAAAAAACTAGTCTATTTGGCACATGCTGTGAGATGTTTTATGTTCACCTGAGCTACCACCAACTCAAGCAAATGGGGCCTCAGTTTAATGCCTCCCTAATGCAGCACTGCAGTGTCATCTATTCAGTCACCTGGATTGGGAATAGAACCTACAACCATCTAGTCACCAAAGGCAAGTGTGCAAACTGTTGCACCACTGATAGTGCTGCTTAACTCAAAACTTATTTTTCTAGTCAAGTTGTTTCACCAGCTATCTTAAGCACCTTTACTCACTTGTCAGACACCTTTTTCAGTAGATAGATGGTCCTGAGTCCCTATTGGGGGTCCCTTATTATTTATAATATTTTGTGAGGAAAAGGTTTATTTTTCTGTCAAAAATGTTGTTAGGGACTGAGAGTAGTGTCTTTGGTGGCAGTCACTAAAACATTTTCTCTTTTCTCAGTATATCTTTTAGCTTCTGTCAGGAGGCAAGACCAACTCTCCCAGGATAAGCTAGTCACTTGTTAGACACCTTTTTAGGCAGGCAGACTGTCCTGGATCCCTGTGCGGTGTCCCTTATAATTTATCATTTTTTGTGAAGAAAAGTGTTACTTTTCCATCAAAGAGTACTGTTAGGTATTGATGTGTGTGTTTGGTAGTTATGACTAAAATATTTTCCCTCTTCTCCATATCCCACTGGCTACTAAGAGGCAACCTCTGACTCATGTATAGAGCCTCAGCAAACCTTATTCTGTCAGATGTATTACGCATTCACATGTCCAATGGTAGCTCACCCACTCAAGGGATCTCAGTCTGGTTTGTGACATAATTAGAACATGTTGGAGAGATAGGAATGTATTGCAGAGAATAGCTGTTCTATGGAACTATCTTCCATTGTACAAAAAGCAAAGTACTTGTCTTACATTATTCAAATGTAATTCAGATGAATGGATGGGAAATCACCAATTGTTTCCTGGTTTAACACCCATGTCCTGCATGGATAGGGGCAAAAAGTAAATGTCCCAGAATATCCTTGTTCTTCCTGCCCCTGGGTTATTCATATGCAAAATACAAAGGCTAAAAACCACCATGGGAATATAAGACTGGGCTTCTTAAAATACTCACATAGCAATAGCCTAGTAAGTACCTATGAACTTATGAACTTCTGAGCTTAACATTTTGGTCAGGAGATAATAAGACTGACTCTTCAAAGCTCCACAGACTACTTATCAGACTCTTTTTGCAGCAAGGACATGGACCTGGTAACTCAACTGTTCCTTCCCTAGGCAGCAAAAAGAGAAAAGTAATCCACAGGGGGGGTTTGTCTTAACTCACCTCAGACACTGATGGGCAACTCCACTATGGACATCTGTCTTTCTTCAGATTATTCACTGCTTTTTCTTGGTCCATCTGGTGCTGCTCCTAGGGAAGCCACTAGGAAGTGGGAGGCAGGCATGTCCAATGTAGATGTGCCTGTTGGGTAAAGTAGAACAACTCTTATTGGCATCAGGGAAGTGCCTGGTGATGTTGTTTCACCAAGGTGCTCTGAGGAGCTTCCTTCCTGGGGAAGGGATTATCCTTCAAGCCTCTCTTTTTCTGGGGGGGGGGGGCTTTGCAGAAAACAAAAACATAAGATTAAACATTTATCTTCTCCAAAACAGGTAAGGAAGATTGGCTGAGCTTTCCTAAAGGTCTATTTAAAGGTTTTTAGTCTGTTCATGCTGATGGTTCCACTCATTAAAAAGGAAAATATTTTCCTCTCAAATTCTGATTTCCAGTCTGAGGGACAGGATTTAGATGTAGACTATATTTCTTAAATTCCAGCTCCACAGTTTAGGGAATCTGACTCTGAGGAAAGTTATTCTTCAGAGTCTTTTCCTGAACAGTTGAATTTTGCTGATATTACTGCCAAAATGGAGACTCTGTTTCAATGTGAAAAAAACACAGAATTTCAGCAAATATTATGATATTATGATTTGTAATGGCTGGGTTTTCCTAAAACTGCAGCTGTTCTTTTTTGAAGCCAGCATTTGTCTGACAAGTCACCTTACATGCCTTAGTCCCATAAATTAATTTTTGTAAGCTCAGGTCAAATCCTGCAGTAATTTCTCTGTCAAAATCAGCTTTTGCCAAACTCTTTATGATAGCTACCTTTATTCCTTCTGACAAGCTGGGAAAAGCCTTAATAGATTGGGAAGAATGTTTGTATTTCTTCTGCTTTAGACTTTAGAGCAGGGAACTGTCAGACTCATATGTTTAAGTTTCTGCTCAGTTCCTTTGAGAATATGAAAGAAAAAGTTAATTGCTGATCTCCCTTCTTCAGTGGGACTGAAGAAGGCACACATACGACACTAGGAATGAAGAAAGCATGCATACAGCACTGGGACTGAAGAAGGCACACATACGACACTAGGAATGAAGAAAGCATGCATACAGCACTGGGACTGAAGAAGGCACACATACGACACTAGGAATGAAGAAAGCATGCATACAGCACTGGGACTGAAGAAGGCACACATACGACACTAGGAATGAAGAAAGCATGCATACAGCACTGGGACTGAAGAAGGCACACATACGACACTAGGAATGAAGAAAGCATGCATACAGCACTGGGACTGAAGAAGGCACACATACGACACTAGGAATGAAGAAAGCATGCATACAGCACTGGGACTGAAGAAGGCACACATACGACACTAGGAATGAAGAAAGCATGCATACAGCACTGGGACTGAAGAAGGCACACATACGACACTAGGAATGAAGAAAGCATGCATACAGCACTGGGACTGAAGAAGGCACACATACGACACTAGGAATGAAGAAAGCATGCATACAGCACTGGGACTGAAGAAGGCACACATACGACACTAGGAATGAAGAAAGCATGCATACAGCACTGGGACTGAAGAAGGCACACATACGACACTAGGAATGAAGAAAGCATGCATACAGCACTGGGACTGAAGAAGGCACACATACGACACTAGGAATGAAGAAAGCATGCATACAGCACTGGGACTGAAGAAGGCACACATACGACACTAGGAATGAAGAAAGCATGCATACAACACTGGGACTGAAGAAGGCACACATACGACACTAGGAATGAAGAAAGCATGCATACAGCACTGGGACTGAAGAAGGCACACATATGACACTAGGAATGAAGAAAGCATGCATACAGCACTGGGACTGAAGAAGGCACACATACGACACTAGGCATGAAGAAAGCATGCATACAGCACTGGGACTGAAGAAGGCACACATACGACACTAGGAATGAAGAAAGCATGCATACAGCACTGGGACTGAAGAAGGCACACATACGACACTAGGAATGAAGAAAGCATGCATACTGCAGTGTGGGTAATGAAAGCATAAATGCCATACTAGGATGATGGAAGCATACATACTGCAGTGTGGGTAATGAAAGCATAAATGCCATACTAGGATGATGGAAGCATACATACTGCAGTGTGGGTAATGAAAGCATAAATGCCATACTAAGATGATGGAAGCATACATACTGCAGTGTGGGTAATGAAAGCATAAATGCCATACTAGGATGATGGAAGCATACATACTGCAGTGTGGGTAATGAAAGCATAAATGCCATACTAGGATGATGGAAGCATACATACTGCAGTGTGGGTAACGAAAGCATAAATGCCATACTAGGATGATGGAAGCATACATACTGCAATATGGGTAATGAATGTATGCTTGCCATTTTTGGGTGACAGAAACAATGTACTGCACTAGAAGTAATGAAAGTAAACATACTACACTGAGGGTAATGTAAGTATACATACCATACCATAATGTGGTGATGGAAACATAGATACTGCATAGCATGTTGAAATGACTGAAACACATATATAGCACAGGGGTAATGGAAACATATGCTGCACTGGTGCTAATTAAAGCAAGCATACTGTATCTGGGCTGTGAAAACATTCATATTGCACTGGGAGTAATGGAAACACATATATTGCACTGTGGTGATGAAAACCCATATAATACACCAGGGGGGTAATGGAAGCATGTATATTACACCTGGTAGGGGGGAGAAGCATTCAGAAAAATAAAACCTGTTGTTCCCAGTAGTATGTTGTCTTCCACTTTAGAACTTTACTATGTCCAAATGTTAAGTTATAAGGGAAGTCACACTGAAATTCTGATACTTCGGGACAGTGGATAAAAAATAGAATGTATGTGTGTTCCCAACTACACTTCCTCAGCATTCACAATATGAAAAAGCAAGTAGCCAACAAAATGAGAGAAAAGCCTGTTTCAATGACTTGAAAATTTAGCCATCTTCATACAGAGCTGTCCCATGGTTTGTCCCTTTTCCTGCTTCCCTCATTATACCATCTTTCTTCCCCCAGCTATTTTCAACATTTTCACACAACACTCTATCTGCAGTAGCACATTTCAAGTACTCAGTACCCACTGCCTCTTTATTACATCTGTAAATTTACCCACTGTGGTACATGCCCATGTTTTCTCCCACTTCCTCCTTCATGTAAGCTTATTGTTCCTATTTGTCTAAGTCAACAAATGCCTTCCCCACTATACGCAAATCTCTACTATGTGTACAAGTGAAGGGTTTCTCTAAAAGCCTGGACTTACTACCCACTTTAGGGTTTTGGTTGCCCTGCTCTGCATACTCATCTTCTACCTGCTATTTATCACAACATAAGTCTTTTAGTACCCTTACCAGGACTTAACCCCTGCACTGCTATAAGCAATACTCCAAGGGCACTCTTACAAGGTTCTAAGCCTTGCAGTACTAACTACTACAGTATCATATGCAATTCTCCAAATGCACCACTACCAGAGACTAAACCCTATAATATGCTACATAATACTTCAAATGTACCCTTACTAGGGTCTAACTACTGCAACACAAACACTCCAGTTGCACCTTTACCAGGGCCTAACATCTGCAATGCTATAAATAATACTCCAAGTGTATCCTTAATGTCTAACTCCTGTAGTAGTATCATAAGTAATACTCCAAGTGCACTCTTTCAGGGGTCAAAACCCTGCAGTACTATACATAATTCTGTAAGTGAACCCTTACCGGTACCTGACTGCTGAAGTACTATGAATAATAGTATTATATTTTGTGAACTGCCTTCATTGACCCGAGCAGCTGGGATATGCTTTAAGTGTTCATTTTTAGTTCTTTCGTTTGGTACTATGAATAATACTCAAAGTGGATCCTTACTTTCTAACTCCTGTAGTAGTATAAGTAATACACCAAGTGCATTCTTACTGTCTAACTCCTGTTGTATTAATATAAGTAATACTCCAAGTGCATCCTTACTGCCTAACTCCTGTAGTAGTACTATAAGTAACACTCCAAGTGCATCCTTACTGTCTATCCTATGTACTAGTAATACAAGTAATACTCCAAGTGCATCCTTACTGTCTAACTCTTGCAGTAATATTGTAATACTTCAAGTACATCCTAACTGTCTAACTCCTGTAGTAGAAGTACAGGGTTATGGTTTAAGGTTCAGTGTTAAGGTTAGGGTTAGAGGCATCCCTACTTTCTAACTCTTGTAATAGTCTCATAAATAATATTCCAAGTGCATCCTACTATCTACCTCCTGTGGCAGTATAAGTAATACACTGAGTGCATCCTTACTGTCGTACTCTTGTTGTATTAGTATAAGTAATACTCCAACCGCATCCTTAATGTCTAGCTCATCTGCTAGTAGTATAAGTAATACTCCAAGTGCATCCTTATTGTCTAACTCATGTAGTAGTAATACAAGTAATACTCCAAGTGCATCCGTACTGTCTAACTCATACAGTAGTAAAAATAATACTCCATGTGCATCCTTACTGTCTAACTCATGTAGTAGTATAATTAATAAACCAAGTGCATCCTTACTAACTCCTGCAGTAGTACTATAAGTATCACTCCAAGTACACCCTTAATGTCTAGCCTATGTAGTAGTAATAAATGTAATACCCCAAGTGCACCCTTGCTGACTAAAACATGTAGTAGTAGCATAAGTAATACTCCAGGTGCAGCCTTACTGTCTAAGTAATGTAGTAGTAGAATAAGTAATATTCCAAATGCATCCTTACTGTCTATCTCCTTTGGTAGTAGTAATAAAAGTAATGCTCCAAGTGCATCCTTACTGTCTAACTCATGTAGTAGTAATATAAGTAATACTCCAAATGCATCCTTACTATCTAACTCATGTAGTAGTAGAATAAGTAATACTTCAAGTGCACTCTTATGGCCTAACTCCTGTAGTAGTATACGTAATACACCAAGTCCACCCTTACTGTCTAACGCCGTAGTAGTAGTATAAGTAATACTCCAAGTGCATCCTGACTCTCTAACTCCTGTAGCAGTAGTATAAATAATACTCCAAGTGCATCCTTACTAACTCATGTAGTTGTCTTATAAGTAATAATCTAAATGCATCTTACTGTCTAACTCCTGTAGCAGTAGTAGTATAAGTAATACTCCAAGTGCAACCTTACTGTCAACTCCTGTAATAGTATAAATAATACTCCATGTGCACTCTTACAAGGTCTAAACCCTGCAGTACTATACATAAATTATATCTATAAGTGCAGCCTTACCAATGTATAATTGTGATAGTACTATACATAATACATTATTTGCACCCTTAGCAGAATCTTTTTTACATCACCACAGCTCATCTGGACAGTCCCTGCTATTCAAAATCTTGACTGTGTTTATGACAGGTGTAAGTTAAACAGTCGTTTTATTTTTATTTATTTATTTATTTATTTTACATTTGTTGACCGGGATGGTCCGATTGGATACATGTCCATTTTCAGCGGAGGCCCGGGGAGAAAAGCTCCACATTGACAGTAAGTTACATACTTGTTACATAGAACATATTGTTTCATTTAGTAATTAATGCATATGAGGAGAAGACATGAAATATATGTATTATAGAAAAACATCTTAGGAATAGCAATCACAGACTGCAACAGATCTTTTTCTTCTCTAGGTTGTCCTTTTAGCAAAGATTAAAGGGCTTCCATTTATGGGCAGAAAAATTCTCAAGGAAATATGGGGTTAGGTCAATTGAGAATAAAGGTCTAAAGTTTTTATACTTGGATAGTCCTGAAGAAAAGTATGATCTTGGCTTACTGAAGAGGAGTTAATCTGGGTTTGAGCATTGGCAAAGCCAATGTGACTTAAAATGGTATTTTAGACTCTTTTTGAATTGGGTTAGGGAGGTAGTGAGAGTGAGGTTGAAAGGAAGGGAAGGGAATTTTACATTTGTTTGCTTGTTGCTTGTTGCTGTTATTTCTTTTTTTTATCTTATTTTGGAACCCATTTACTTTAAGCAGTTTATGACTGAAAAGAAATTAGCCATCTAGTCTATGTACCAGTAAACAAACAAATAAAAAAATAAAATCTGTTTGCTGTGGCCACTGGCTCATCATAGAAGTTCTATAGCAGAGCTAGGGGGTGAAAGGGGCAGCCACCCTGGAAGCAGAGTGTTGGAATGCTCAATCTGCAAATGCCGAATGATCTTTACTGCATTTCACTACACTACAGTCATTTAGAAATCAATGCTGGTGGTGCATTTTCTTTCACAAATGAAGTAATTTAGTGCTGTCTGCTTGCTAGAAACGATAGTAGCTGTTAGCTACAAATGAAGCAAGCGGTTTACTAAAGTTTAAAAGGGAAAGAAGAGCTTTTTTCTAGGTTCTTTTTCTTTTTTTCTCTCATTAAGTTGAGGGGGGTACCAGAGCTGGAGATAACTACACCTGTCATTGTCACTGTAATTCTCTTTCTCCATGTATCAGCTGTAAATATTCTAACTTTGTTGCTCTTCCTATTTTTTCACTCAAAGTACAGCATGCTTTACTGTTAGGATTGACCCAAATAGTTAATTTACAGACCACTTTGCCTAACATTGCTACAAACATATACTGCCTTATTATTGCTGACAACAAGTTGCCACTTCATACTATTTGCAGATGGTACCAACCTGAATGCATGTCTAGGTGATGTATTTTTCTAAACAGTGGAGCATTACCATCCAAATCACAATGCTACAGCATTGCACACATAAATGGACTGACAGTACCAGCACATAATTCTACCCTATGTTCTCTAGAAACAGGGTCTTCTAAATACATTCCACCACAGTCTGCATTTTCCAAATCCCAGGCAATTATTTCTCACTCCCAACCGCACTGGTCATGGTGGAAAGCAGATGAATGATATCCATCTAAAGCTCATTTGCCATGCTAAGATCAAATATGTACCAATTACAAATCCACGGTCTCCTGCCCAATTTAAAGCAAGTTGCCTGTACTCCTACAGTTCCTTAGTAGCTGACAGCCACAGCACAACCCATTTCAGCACCTTATATATCAGCAGTATAACACAAATAATATTTTTTTTGGGCTACATCCTTGACCACAGTCATGCATGTGTCTCCATTAGCCTTCCCTCAATGTTACAGCATCAAACCATACTTCAAAAACAACACCCATGTCAGCTCTATGACCATCTCCAAAGTATTTCTCTTAGCTCTGCTGTTTTATCTCTCACTGTTCACATGTTCCCTCATCATTTAATAGTATGACAATAGGAAATCAGAAATATCTCACTTTTCATGCATGTGCTGTGTGCAGTATGTATGTGCAGGTATGTTTGCAAGTGTTTGTGTGAGCATGTAGTATGTTAATTATATATCAGAGGAGATCACAGGAACTGCAAGGCAAGTAAGTCAGGAGAAGACATGCACCTTCGCGATACCCATCCTCATGATATACCTTCCACTTCTAGGAAGGCAAAGCAAGTCAAGCACTTGATGAAATTTATCTAGTCATCAAGTTTAGTCTTGAAGACTGCAGGGGTGTCACTCTATTTAACATATAAGGGCAGTTTATTCCAGAGATAGGGTAGACATGGCATAAGAAATTTGTCATTCCCATGTGTACTGTTTATATGTTGGTGAATGCAAATCCTTAAATCTAGAGTTAGTAGAGCTGTTACTGCTACAAGGCCTTGAGGGATAAATCCCTAACTACAGCTTAGGTGACCAAGGTTCTATTACTGGCTTGGGCATCTCAGGTGCAGCAGGGAAAGGCTGATAATACTTGTCCTTGGGGAATTGCATGAGTCTGCACATTCCTTGTGTTTGATCCCTGGCGGAAGGCTGGGGATATGTAAGGGAGGGTGTCCTACGCAGAACTAGGTGGAGGGCACTAGCTTAGTCAGAGCAGAGGCAGGACAATACTCCACACATCCCCATTTGACGTCTATCCATCAGATAAAGTTACAGACATGTGCGGGTGAAAGGGCATGAGGACATAAGTAAAAACACTCCTGTTAGCAATATGGGTTGGAGTAAGTTTGGAGGTGTAGAATAGTGAGCAGGTGACCAGGAGTTACCAGAAGATTTGGTAGATGAGAAAGATGCACCAGTAGCAGCTAATGGTTAGCTACAAGGAAAAAATAACTCTTACCAAAATAAGAATTAGTGGAATCATTTATCTTGCAGAGATTTAAGAGCTCAAAGAGGTTTGGTCATTGTAGGAACAAACTGCAAGGCATAGATCTTCACATCAAGAGTCTATAAGAGACAAAGTGCAGAGATAAGGCTTCAAGCTTGTATTGGCAGGTCAGGGATTTTAAACCAGTAATCTTCCTGTTTAGCATACACCGGGGCCTTTCTAGCTGTGCAATGTACCTGGACAGGTACATAGCATGGGGCTGCTGTAGTCTATAATGTCTAATGAGAAAAGAGTACAGTGGGTTGATAACTTCTTTTAACCTGGATGAGATGCCTTTAGACATAACATTGTGCTAAATAAAATGATTTATCAACTACTAATGATACATGATGGTCAAATATGAGGGAGATATCAACCCAGGTGTTGAGATTCCTTCACTCTCAATTCAATGCAAAAAAGTCTAGTTGGTTTGCATTTAGAGTGGCAAGCAAGCTATGGTGTAAGTTGGAAATTAGATTTTTTTTTTTTGCCAGTTCAACCATACTGCAATCTTTTGCATTTAATTTTAGCCCTTTTTCAGTATACTGTTGCTTAGTGAGAATTAGTTCCAGTAATGACATGGTATCAAAGAGTGATCAGACAATAACACCAAACTTGCAGTCATCAGCAAACTTCATTAGCCACAGATCTGGATTTAGTGTTTGGAGGTCATAGACATATATGCCAATTTGCCAATCAGAAGAGGTGTTCATACATATCTGTGAGGTACACATTTGGTTACTTTCTTGCTTTCTGAAGTAGGACCTGCTGTTTTAATTATGTTGGTTCTTTTTAACCAGTTTGCTATCCACTTTACAAAATACTGTCCTTCATTTAGATCTCTTAGTTTATTTACAAAACCAGAATGGGGGGTGGTAACAAATTCTTTGCCAGATCTAGATATGCTGCATGGACTGAGTGACCACTGTCCACATCCTCTGTGACTTCTCAAAGATGTTTACTAATTTGAGTAGAAGTAATCTCCTTTTTGACAAAACTAAACTATTGAAAGTGAAAGTGAATTATATGTTTGATACCAGAGTTTATTAATTCAGGTACAATGTTCCATGGCCTTGCAGACTAGACTATTAAAAGTGATAGGTCTGTCTCAAAGAAAGGAGCACACTTAATATCTCCACAGTCATATGGATAGTAGTTATTTGTGCCTGAATGACTGACCTGTATACCTGCTGATTAATGACAAGTATCCTAACCATATCAGGGATGTTCCCTGAGTCATGGTAGCACCTAATCACTCCCCACTTACATATATCCGATATCATATGTATGGATACCTCAAAGGCAGTGTGTTTCATATTGGATGTTGTGTACACTGAAAGCACAGGTGGTGCTGTGAGGGACTCTCAGATACGAGACATCTGTCATGTCATGTCCTGCTGAGGCTGTGTGATCTCCCTTTACCTCCACAGGGGTCTCTGTAATGTTGGACGCTGGTGACTCCTCCCTCTCATCCTCCCTCTGTAGTGTTTCAGACAATACCACCATGTCATCGAACCTTGCAACTTGCATGTTGCCATTACTGTCACTAATGCTTATGTCAACATTATGTTGACCTGTTGGACCCTTCAGCAGTGGAACCTGTGAAATCACAAACACATATACCATCATCTTCTGCCTTCACATATATACCACTTACATCCCATGTGGCATATATGACATACCTTGTCATGAAGGTTGTTGTAGTTGCAGACCAGATGGTATCTGGAAGGGTAGATGTGCATCCAGGCCATGGTTAACCCTTCCCTTCAAACATGCAATTCAGTGTTCTATACTGTGTTGTAATGGGCATTACTCATCTGGTGCTTTCAACACTGACCCACAGTTGGTTGATATCAGCCCAGATCTCACATCAAAGCCACCCTGAGGATGAGGGGGTACTCTTCCTCACCCATGATTGAGACTAAAAACTTTTCAACTTCAGTGAGCCATTTCACTGTTGGCAATTGGGAACCCCCTCACCCCAGTGATTCTGTATGTCACAACATCCTATATATTTTCTGTTGCATGGGGTAGCATATTAGAAACCCTTCATCAAACCTGTTGTAGAGACCTATTATGACTGCTCACAGCATTCACATTTTTCACCACCCCTTGTCAAATCACAGTCCAATAATGCTTTTCTGTTGTAGCTTTGCACAGGAGGCACACACAATGTGTACAAAGAGTTTGCATTAGTTGCACTTTATTCTCTTCGCTAGTGAAGTTTTACAGGTATTGCTTCCCTTGAGTTGTTATGCCAGTACATGCACATCCATGGGCAAAACAAGTCAGTGTGTAAGGTATGCTGTGAGATGCCTATACCTTTGGCCAGAGCCATTCCCCTTTATGGTCAGGGATATTAGGTGAAATTAGTGTGTTACCCTGCCTCCTCCAGTTTATGTACTGAAGTCATGGCCAAAGCTTCCTCCCAATTTATGCACCTAGTCGTCAGCTACAGTTAATACAATACAAAGCCTCCTCAAAATTGACATACTTTAGTGGTGCCTCAATATGATCCCCAAATGTTTGTGGCATGTCCTTCACAGCATTTCTAGTGCACATGGTCAGTCTCCTCCACAGTCAATGACAAACACTGCAGTACCATGCCAGTGTCACTGGGTATCCAATTAGATACACACCACAAAATCTGCCTCACTGTTGCTAACATCAACCACAGTTTTTTTTTTTTTTTTTGGCTAAGGTACTGTACCAGGCAGGACTCCCTCCTTTCTTTTGTGAAGCTCCAAAGTTATAGAGTCTTTACTAAAGTTCCACTATTCCACAGTTGGATGGTAATGAGCATTGATGTACAAAATGGCACCAATAGCATATACCATGCTAACGTAAGACAATCATCATGGTAAGTGAAGCCCCAATGTCTGTGAATTTCTGCAATTGTGTAAATTGCTATCCACATATGCCACACATCATAGTCAACATGAAGCACGTGATATTATCCTCATGCAAACAGCAAGTGTATACCTGTAGTATTGTAGGGCAGAGCTACATCCATTTTTAGTGCAGCAATGCAGCCCTATGGACGTAAACACATTCTTAGTGTAACAATGCAGCTCAATGGGCATATGTGCATACTTAGTGCGACAATGCAATCCTAAGGGCATACACACATTCTTAGTGCAACAATGCAGCCCTATAGGCATACACTATCACCATGGTGCATCACTGTGTTGTGTGACATGTGATCAACTAATTTGCATTGAGTGACTGAGTGGTTTTAGTTACTTTAGGTACTGCAAAATGCAGGTCTTCAGCATGGTATACCATGGAAGAGCATGATTTATCTGCTTTTCCTGCACAGGAATTTCAGATATTGTCTGCTGAATAAGAGGGCTGGCCCATTATGGAAGGTGGATACCTGACAAGAGTTTGCTATGACTTTGGTTGATCCCACTCGGATCGTCCATTCTTGAGAGATGCACCAGCATCAGTACAGTGATCTGAGGTGGTGCCACCATGATCTGCTTTGTCAGTGAGAGATAGAGGTTCAGAATAGGGAGCCTGAAATATCCTCTAAGCATTTTTTCCTGTACTATTATCTTCTATTTTGACTATTATATATATATACTCGAGTATATACTTTATTTTCCAGCATTGGAAGAGTGATGGCTGAATCCTGTTAGGTGTTGCAGAAGATGAGAACATCTCCTCTAGCAGTGGGGTGAGTATAATGTCGGTTCCAGTCCACTGTATAGTTGTGACTGTGCTTGTAACGTATAGGTGCAATCATTTTTCCTTATTGTGTCATCCTTCTGCATGTCAAGTTAGGGAAGATGAGGGTGTATCTGTGGACACATCAGGCTGCACTGACCAGTCTCTGTCATACTGGGTGACCAGCAGCCACCAGATCTGCCTGTCAGAATTGACCTGGAGGGGTCACTGATGCCCACTATGTTTACTTCTCAGGAAGAGGGATGAAGACTCTTTTACCGAACATGGACCTTATGGGTCACCTCTGTTCTCCTGGTGTCAGTTGCAGAAGCAGTTGTCTGCCGAGGTACACTGGCAACTGGATGCCTTCCTCAACAGTATGATGTGCCTTCTGGTATGACTTGTGGAGTCATGTATGTGGCAGGTCCTGTCCCATCTGGTCATTGGAGGGAGCAACCAGCCTAAAACATTAGCCACCAAGGTGAGTGATAGCTGGCTTGATTGACCTCTGGCCCAGCCTGGCATACAACCAAGACAAGGCCCTAGCCTATCCCCATCCTGGTGATTTCTTTCCCTTATATGTCAATCACCATTCCTTGTCCGTTGTTGCCTACCCTTTATATGTCTATATAAAGTAGCATGGTTAGGGTAGAGTGAGAAGGGCAACTGTCCCTGGCACAAAGTTTTGGGGGTTTGATCATACAATCCCATTCTCTAATGCAACACCTAACTTTTATTTATGTTGGTTGGCTTTAAATTAAAGTTTTCCAGACGTTAAGCTTTGTACTATATGTTTGCAAATTGATTCTCTGTGTTCTGATTTGATTAGTTTACTTTTAAATCACATTTTGATTTGATCTCAACTCGAGTAGTTGGTAAAAATATTAGCAGACATACATAAATATGGAAAATATATGTTTTATTTTTTATGTTGTATTGTATTGTAAATATCAATAATGTGTACTACTCTATTTGCCTATTGATTTGGGTCATGGCTGAAAAATGTCCCTCCACCCTCCTGATTAACAAATATTAAATACATAAATATTGTTAGCAATTTCTGTTTCATGATGTCAGTGAAGGACTAGGTGTATGTGTGTGTGTGTGTGTATATATATATATATATATATATATATATATATATATATATATATATGTTGTTTGTTGTTGTTTGTCTTTTCCCGGTTAGTGGGGCGCCACAGCAGTATATATATATATATATATATATATATATATATATATATATATATATATATATATATACACACACACACACACACACACACACACACACACACACACACTCACCATATATATATTGTTCACAAGACTGACCACAAAAGGTCAACTTTGCAAACATTGACACATTACTATGTATGTACCAAGCAGAAATCTCAATGCATGCAAAACAAAAGTTAAAAAAAAAAAAAAAAGAGTAAAACATCATCACACTCCCTGCTAAGTATATATACTAACTCTGAGATCGTACAATCCCTGGAGAAAAGGAATATTCCGCTACCCAACTGTCAACCTCTCACACGTCAACCACATAGATGTTCATCCATAATCAGTTCCCTAATCTATTTATCTATCTATCTATCTATCTATCTATCTATCTATCTATCTATCTATCTATCTATCTATCTATCTATCTATATATCTATCTATCTATCTATCTCTGTCTGTCTATCTATCTATCTATATGTGCTTATTTGGTCTAATGTTTTCTGCAGATGAAAATAAGGTAGAATGCATGGTTGTGTGTATGGACATATGTAGGATGTGATGAAAGTTGAATTCATGTTATTTTTAGAGTAGGAATACAGTTGTAGACATGGTTTTGAAGAGGTTTTATTTATATATAAATTGATGAAATGGGTAGTAGCGGTGTTGTTTATTTGTATTTAGTTATTGCATTATGGAATATATTTAGGATTTCAAAATGGTGGTAATGTTTTTCTTTAGAATTAAGAACAAACAAAAATAAATAATAAAGAAAAAAAAAACAAGCAAAAACATGGCAGTTAGAAAAAAAATATTTAACAAACCTTTGGCTTCTAGGCAAAAAGCCCTCATAGTAGTTCCATAAAATCAAACAATCAATTCAACATTAAATAATTCAGAACACCAGTCAGATTACATCACTAATTACTCAATTTATAATTTAATCACCTTAAAAACATTTCCAATTACATTCAAAATTACATTCAAGATTCAAACCTCCAGAGTTTAAAATGCCAAATTCCAAAATAAAAACAGATTCCTTATATAGTAACAAATGTCTTAGACTTTTACACCCTCCTGTCATCCTAAATAACATGGTCTAATATTGTAGCATTTAACCCATTACATATTCCACCATGTCTATCAGCAAAATATTTTGCAATAAGTCTCCCTATTTTTTATCATTTCTATCTCTAATCTGTTCCTGCAACCCAACTTAAAAATGCTTCTTTGTTTCACCAATACTGTAAAGGTTGCAGGGGCACCAAAAAGCATAAACTACCCCTTCAGTTGTACAAAAATGGACATTTTTTTGGTTGACAATTTAATGAAATTATTTATTTATTTTTTATGTATAATTTAATGGCATGTTAGTCTGTGTTGTTATTTAGTTAGCATAGGGCTGTAGTTGGTAACTGTTACATTTCTTTGGGGGTATGTTAGATCTTTTTGTGTGTATGGATATGGCGAAGATCATGGTGCAGTGGGGATTAGGAATATGTCCTTTCCATTCTCCATTCTATTGTGCGATCTTGGATTTGACATATACATTTAGCAGGAGAGGTAGGGGTGAGTGTGCAGCATAGCTTGCATCCTGCAAACATTGATTTTCATGGTAGTTTAAAACTATTGCAATAAATTATTATTTATTGCCTGTTTTTGAGGATGTGTATTTTGATGGTTTAAGCATTTGGCATTGTGTATAGTTGCCCCTTTATATTTGGTGATTTGATGGTCAGACCTCTGATGGTTCAATCATTCCTTATATAGTCACAGTCAAACACATGTGCAGATACACACAAATATATATATATATATATATATATATATATATATATATATATATATAAACTAAAACAATGAGTAACAAGGTCACAGAAAAGACAATCAGTAAAAACTAAAAGAAAACCCAGCCAAGCTAGATTTTCCATTGTGTGATTCCTTAAAACATCTTGTATTAGAGGTAATTTGGGATATATGCAAATGCTCCTTAAATACATCAGGTGTTTCAGTTATATGGCAGTTCTGAATGCCCATGAAATGTTTCCTTTTTAAGTCTATTATGAACTAATTCAAGCCAATAAAGCCAAACCCCACTAGCTGTGGACTTGCATGTTTCATCTTTCTTTTGGCATCATCAGCACAGCATAAACTGGCTGCTTGGCTAACATTTGGAAACTCAGGGTTGTCATAACCAGCTGATGTCCATAACCATTAGGGTGTCTGCAAAATATCCCAACTAACAAACTAAAACAATGAGTAACAAGGTCACACAGAAAAAACAATCAGTAAAAACTAAAAGAAAAACCTAGCCAGGCTAGATTTCCCACTGTATGATTCCTTAAAACCTCTTGTGTTAGACGTAACATGAGATATAGACAAATGACACCTTAAGGACATCAGGTGTTTCAGCTATATAGCAGTTCTGAAAGCCCATGACTTTTTTCCTTTTTAAGTTTATTATGGACTAATTCAGGCCAATAAAGCCAAACCCCACTAGCTGTGGGCATGCATGTTTCAGCCTTCTTATGACATCATCAGCACAGCATAAGTGGGCTGCTTGGCTACCATTTGGAAACACAAGGTTGTCGTACCCAGCTGATGTCCATAACCACTCGGGTGTCTGTAAAATATCCTAACTAACAAACTAAAACAATGAGTAACAAGGTCACACAGAAAAAACAATCAGTAAAAACTAAAAGAAAAACCCAGCCAAGCTAGATTTTCCACTGTGTGATTCCTTAAAATTTCTTCTATTAGAGGTAACACATATATATATATATATATATATATATATATATATATATATATATATATATATATATATACACACACATGCACACGCATACATATAGATAGGTACTATGATGATGTGACGTATTACCAGCTATACCAGGAGAAATATGGCAGTGAATGTGTAACATATGCCAGCACAGCTAGCTGGAATTTTGTAAAGAATTACATGTCATTTGTATATCAAACTGATTTGTAGAGATGACTGTGTTGAAAATGTATTTGTAAATTTCCTTGTGTTAAAAATATATCAACAGTGGGTCCTGACTGTATTGTAACTGAATTAAATGTATATGTTTTAACAGAGGATACTGGAAGAGAACAGGTTAATCACAGCCCA
Organism: Protopterus annectens; assembly: GCF_019279795.1. Lineage (NCBI taxonomy): Eukaryota > Metazoa > Chordata > Ceratodontiformes > Protopteridae > Protopterus > Protopterus annectens. The sequence continues at coordinate 315,136,357 of NC_056747.1, read as the reverse complement.
ATCCACCTAACTCTGAAAATAGTTTGAAATTAAATTACCTGGCTTAGGCCATCATTTTGTATGTTACAGTTCTCAATGCAGCCAGAGACAAAAAGCCTGTACTGGGAAGCTGTGTGCATTGTATTTGGAGGTGAATTAATTGCTACTCTGGAAGGGAGGAAGTTTGGAATTGTTTTATGACTTCCAGAAGCTGCAACAGATCTTAGCAAGGCTCTCTGTGTATGTATTATTGACACCTATGTGCTAAATCCTAACAGCTTCTAGCCAAAGGAGTAGCATGGAAACCAGAAGTCAGATGACCAGATGTATGTGATGTCCTTCAGTAATCCATCACTAAAATAATGTTTAATACTATGTGAGACTGAAGTCTCAAAGCACTCTGTTTTTTGTAGCATGACAAAGAAGGATCTCTCACCAACTTCATCTTCTCTTGCTCTAGTAAGTTACCGGGGAATAATGATTCTTCAGGTTAGTCAGAACAATATAGTGAGATTAATTAAGTATTGTTTTTTCTGTAACTGTGTGAACCAGTCCACCTGTGTTATTGTTAATATTTCCTGTGATTGAAACTCTGGTATTTATTGTAAATAGATTTATTGTAAATAGATATTTAGTATTTTCATGTTCTTTTATTATTTATTATCAACTATATTTAAACTTTTCATTGTGGCTGGTCCTTTAGAGAATATTTCAACCTTTGAGAGTATCTATTAGTGACACTGCGGCCACTTTTGAAAGCTTGTCTGTTAGATCAACATTATCATTTGTATTGATATTAATTTCACACAGTATAATTGGATACCCTTGCAAGAGCCGTAAAGTAGCTGGCTTTGGAGTGTCTAGTGGCACTGTAACTACCTTGTAGTCTGGGCAGACGGGGGCATAGCTAGAAACCTGTGCCAGCCTTTCACAGGTGTATGTGTGGGTGTGTGTGTGTATGTATGTGTGTGTGTGTGTGTGTGTGTGTGTGTGTGTGTGTGTGTGTGTGTGTGTGTGTGTGTGTGTGTGAAAATCAAATCTCAAAAAGTTTGTATGTCAGCTGCTTGGAGCAGGGACACAAAGCACTGGTTCACAGAGAGGGTGCTGGAGGACTTGGCTTGGATACTCGGCTGAGGACCCAACCCTACAGCTGTGCCAGTGGGGAGTCTCAATGGGGATCTAGAGAGACACTGTGTTCCCTACTCTTAAGGGAGACTGCTTGATGCACAGAGCTCCATCTTGAAATATTGAGTGTATCCATTTTGTTTCAAGTGAATGTCCCTCTCCAGTACCAGTGGTGAGGATTCAGGCTCATTGATTACTGGCCCAGATTAGGGATGTCTCACACACACACACACACACACACACACACACACACACACACACACACACACACACACACACACACACACACACACACACACACATATCAGGGATTGAATCAAAGGAAGTAGGAATCCCATGTATAGGGTAAAGGATCACATTTTTAATCTAGAATGCTGTATACCCTTCTGAAGGCTGTGTAGGTCTAAGGTCATCAGAACAGTGGACGACATGCAGAGGAAAGACACTGAGATGGCTGGTAAGATGGGCAGGCTGATTTCACTCAAATAAAAAGGCTATTGGTATTTAGTGTGCCCAATGCAAAGGAAGGAAGAATGTAAGGAAACATGCTAGTGGCACATCATAACATCAATGGACAGATGTGGAGAAGTTTGAGATGAACACAGATGGCACAAATGGTAGCTTGTAGAGGGGAAAATCCAAGTCAAACTTAAAATGTGCTCTTTTACAGACTGGATGTAAGGTTCCTGAAATTCCCATTTGATGACTATCACAGTTTGGCAAAGAAGTAATTTTTTGGTATGTGAAAACTGGGGATTGAAAACAGAGGAAGCAGACTTTATACAGTCTAAATGCAATGAACAGATGAGACAATGTACAGCTGCTTTTTTTCATCACTTTATTTGCATGCCTGTTTGTTTACTGAATAAGAAAACAATTAATCAGGTTTCTGTTGTAACAAGTGGTATAAGGCAGTGTTTGACTATGGGTAAACTGTTATCGACAGATAAACTACAAGTCTTTGGCACTGGAAAAGCAAAAATGTGTTTTGTTGTTTTCCGGTGAAATTGTAATGTCTCATTCCTTCATATTCTTGTACCAGCCTCTTGTACACAGAGGTGACCTGCTGTGATATATGCCTCAGTGTATATTAATTCTCCAGAGATTCCTTTCTATGGAGCTAGAGACTTGGATTTCCAATCTGAGAAAGGGCAAAAGCTATTCCCCGTATAGACAGAGAGCATCAGAATGCTTGACTGAAGACATTAATCTTGTGTTAAAGGCCTGCACTTACTTTCCACTTAAGTATTTGCTCTATCTCCTAAACTTTTGCCAACTACTTCTGTGCAAGGAAGAGACATTATATGGGATACTATAACCAGGATATGAGGGAATGATTGGCAATCTACAGTGTCAGGAATATTTCTACTAAACTGTTTTACTACTTTTCAAATGTGGTGCCATGAGGTAACCCACCAAGCACCAGAAGGAAAATCATTCAAGAGACTGTTATATTTATAGTAGAAATAAAGAATATGATCACCAAATCTGTATTTAAAACACTTTAATAACTGGTAAGCACTTTCATATAACACTTCATCAGAACATAACATAGACAAAGAAACCAAAGTAGGCCATTAAATTTATCATCCTATAAGGATTAGGTCTTAATACCAGTGCAGAATTTGTAACGTTTACAGCTAATTTTACTTCTTCTAGTATAGACTTCTTAGATGTCACCATTTGTAAAGACCCAAATGGCAATTTTATTATAAATTATTTAAACAATCCTGCTGGAAGAACAGCAAGTTACATCGTACTAGTATGAACCCCCAGTTTGTGTTGAGGACCTCTATGAAGAGCAAGTTTATGAGAGTTTCCAGATTGCACACAGAATCCGGGGAAGTAGATAAGGCTTTTGAGACATTATTGTTAGCATTTATAGAAAGGGGGTATAAGAAAGATGAGGTCATGGAAGTACTGACCCAAGTTAGAGAGCTAAGGGAGAGTTCTGGGAAACTCTTTTATTCTGATCACTGTCTTACTAGTGAGGGGAGTGTTAAAGAAGTAGATTCAAAGTTGAGGTTATCTCTAACTTATGCAAGTGATACTGGTTTTGTATGTGATATGTTCAAATGTAATTGGCAAGTGTTGTTAGTAGATGAGAAGGTGAAGAATATTGTTTGGCTAACACCATCCTTTGCATTTAAGAATGCTCCATCACTAAAACAAAGGTTATGTTATGTAAAAAAGACAAAGAAAGTAAAGATATCTAATAGAATAGGAACTTTTCCCTGTAGTACATGCAAAGCATGTCCTTCTATTTCATAGAAAAAAAATGTTGTTCATCCTATCAAAAGAACCAAGTAGGAAGTCGATTTTTATGCAGATTGTACCAATAAAAATTTAGTTTATTTGGCAACATGCAAAAAGTGCCCCTGTTTTTATGTTGGTATGACGAGTAGAAGATTGAAGGACAGGGTGCTTGAGCATGTAGGTGATATAAGGAGGGATGTTTCTACTAATGCGTTAAACAAACACGTAAAATTAATGAAGGTTATTCCTTCAAATTTATGGTGTTAAGTCTTCTGTCTGAGAATATTCGGGGAGGGCAGTATGTCTAATAAGATAGAATGTGAGAAACTTAAATGGATTTTACTGCTACAGGCAGATAGATGATATGGTTTAAATGACGGTGTCTCTTTAAAACCCTATTTAAAAACTGGGAGGTTACTTCATTGATTCATTTGCCTTTGGGTCTTTAGTTAATGTGTTGTTCTTATAGGATGACCAGTTTAATGGCTTACTTTGATTGTGTATTTTAAACAACAGCTTCTTTGTCTATGTTATGGTCTGATAAAGTGTTATGTGAAAGTGCTTACCAGTTGTTAAAGTGTTTTCATTACAGCTTTAGTGATCGCATTCTTTATTTCTCTATTACGTTTTTTTGAAAGAAGCCTGACAATTCTTTGGTGGTGCATAGTTGGGATTAACTATTATATTTATCCCAGCTTGGTAGTGTTCAGAACATCCATGACTTTGGCCAAATCCCAAACTGCCTGAATACTAAAAAATACCCCATGATTCAGTCACAGCCTATCACACTGGGTAACAAGAAACATTCAAATCGCATCACCATACATTGGTTATCTCAGATTACAATCTTCTCTAGCCATTTTGTTTTTCATTGTAAGGTACTCTCCTCCTGAATATATTAGGATGAGCGGCCTTAAGTCAACTGGTGCCCTTGGCAAAAGGGCTCCATGGCATCCCCATCACACCATCTGGTGCCCCCATCCTAGTCTACCTATATCAAATAAATACTGGAAAAGCACCCCTACTAGATCGGCACCCTAGGTGGCTGCCTAGTTGACCTATGCCTAAGGCCGGCCATGGATGTCAGCAGTATACTTATCTATATATCTGAAACTGTTTATTCAGAAAATGACCTCCATACTTCAAGTATTAGAATGGTAATTAATGAAGTTAGTGCATTTTAAACTGAGAAGAACTATGAAGTACCCTTTACACTTATGCAGAGACTCTCAGTTTTCCTGCTCATTTTGCAGGCAATGTGCTAAGCACACTTGAGAGCTCTTGCAGCCAATATATGCCAGCTTCAGCATTGTTTAGTTGTAATGCTACAGAAATCATGCCCTGTCTCTGTGTCAGCATTTAATTACTTTCAACAACTCTAACATAACTATTCGGGAGTATGCATTAGTCTATTCAGTATGCTAACAAAATGCTTACATAAGATTATTTACGGTAAAAACACATTATAATAAACTTCAAAGGGCCTGAAGGAGTAGTTTTCTACATCAGGACTCCATTTTTATAGATTATTATTATATATTCTGATATGTTGGGGCATGAAAACGTATCTACTCTATCAGATGGTTTGTTTAAAAACATATGTTGCAACATAAATTACTGCAGTTTTAATATTAAGTATAGCGTTTCAGAAGTGAGCATTCCTTGCTAAGTGAGAAAACTCTTGCTAGGACTAGACATCTCACTGGTATCTAAAGCACCTTTTTATTTTTGACACCTAGAGATCGTTACTGAATTATGACACTGTTAACCAGGTGTTGATACCTAAAGATCATTATTGAATTATGACACTGTTAACCAGATGAGTTACTATTTAATCCAAGACAAAATATGAAAGATCAGGTAGGAATGAAATGGCACAAACACTATTTATCTAGGATATAATGTAACAGTGATATTAACTGCTACTTTAATTATTATATATATTTTCATTTATATTTTCATAACTAAGTTACTCATTAATGTTCTATAATGTAGTTGACAAAAATGTTATTATACTATACACATTAATAAAACACTAACACAGATGTTACTTGATATCCGTCATAAAAATATGAAAATGTTCCATGTTTGCATTAGAACTGTGACAACCAAGTGTCTTAGACACCACTGTATGTTATCAGCAATTATACAATGACCCCCCATTAATATTCCAAAACGTGCATGCTGATTGACCAGCCCAACCAGCGTGCCCATTGTAAATCCCACAATATACCAACGAAAAAAGGTCCGGTCGGCCGGACTTTTTTCCATTGGTATAATGTGCCCCAAAACCCTTTTTTTTACAATTAAAAAAAAAGAGAGAAACTGGAGCAATGGAGACTTTCTTTTCTCCATTGCTTCCGTTTCAAACATTGATGTATTGGTATGCATGGGAACATGCACAGTACATCAAAATGAAGAAGCAGTATACCACAATAGGCAGAAGAACAGTAATCCACTGTTATACAAAGACAGTATTTAAGAAAAGTATTTTTTTCTTAAATAATGTCATTGTTAATAGCAATAACCGACTCCGTGGTTGTGGTATATTGAAGATTTACCCCCGGTTGCCTTTGTTTAATCACTCGGGCTTCACCCTCGTGATTAAACCACACCAACTGTGGGTAAATCTTCAATATACCATACCACGTCATTGGTTATTGCTTTATTAAACAGCAGATGATGGCAAAAACTGCCACTAATACGTGTATTGGAACTTGTAAATAATAAGACATTAAGTGTTGTTTATACTGTTTATTTTCCAATCATGCATATTTTTATATTTCTGTAATTATCTTTATATGCATCCAGAAAGGACATATTTGTAGACAGGTGACAGCTCAAGTCTACATAAACAAAAATGCTGCCTGATATTTCTAGCATTTCCAAAACATAGAAAATCGTTTGTGAAAATTTACAGAACAAAATCTGCCTGGAATTTGCTTTGAGTGCAATATAATAATAATGACAAAATTTTGAAAGCATTTATTATAATCAGCGAAGAGAAGAAAGGAGACTTTATGGAGCATTGTATGCTATGAACAACGTTTACTATCCACACAACATTTATATTTGTTTAGCTTATGATTTTTTAACTAGATTTTTTCCCTTAGGAATGTATTCTAAGATTTATATAGCTTGCTAAGAGTGTAGCTTAGCTTTCTGTAGGTGCTTGGCAAGATGGGGCCAAGAGCATATTCTCAAACACTGCTGTAATCTACCCAAAGGGCAGAAGGAATCTGGAAGAGTAAAACTGGAATTCTTGGCATAAACCAAGACAGATAAATCCCATGGGAAAAAAACAGACAATTCAGTAGCTGCCAAGTTCAGTATTTCAGAGTGGTGCCACAATTACTTGACAGACTGCTAGTAGAGAATATCTGTTTTAGTCTACCCTATGGAATGGATCATGTTTCAGTTGTTTTGTCCACATTAATGTACTTTCTGATATCTGCAGAAACGTCCTGCACACATTAAATGCATATTCTTTGATGTGGCATGACAGGGAATATTTCATAATTTAATTGGGATTCAGACAAATAATTGCAGTCAAATCAAAGACCACTTCATCAAGGGAATGCCAGTGGTCTGGTTGAATGTCACCTTGAATGAAATGCCAGTTGGCCAAATGATCTTGCATTTTATTTTGCAAAAGTCGGTATAGAGGAAAAAGGTTTTGCCCTGTGTTTGCCTAAGACTAGTGATAATGGAGAATACTAGTCCTCACCAGTGCATTTTCATAGTTGTCATAATGGAGAACCTGGAGAAGTAAATATTGTGGGAAGAAATATCCAGGGAATTGTTATGGCTAGGCTTGCATAGGCCCTAGGGCCGATAGCCTAGTACCAACCTCTGAACCTATGAACCTATTAGTCCTCACCAGTGCATTTCTGTAGTTCTCAGATCATTACCATCTGCTATGATAAAATTCTCACATTTCCAGACATTGTTAGGGAGCTGCCACCCCTTTAACCCCACTCCAATCTCTATCTTAAAATATGTAGTTGCAGAGGGTTACAAATGATACTGAGGTACAGCTTTTCTAGCTATCTATTTACCTGTTTGCCTAACCAGTTATCTAGCTGTCTATCTGCCTTGTCTGTCTGCCTCAATCTCTCTTGCTCTCTCTCTCTCTCTCTCTCTCTCTCTCTCTGTCTGTCTGTCTGTCTACCTGTTTGCCTATCTACTTGCCTTTGCAGGAAAATCATCTATCTGTTTATCTACCTATTCTAGCTGCTTAGATGTACTAATTTAAATCAGCAGTCCATGTGATGTGGTTACGTTGCAACAGACAACTCTGTGTTCATGTAACTATGCCATTCACTGTTTTGAACCTGTGGTTATAAGAAATGCATTGTTTTTAATGTCACCATTGTATTTAAAGTTGAAATATGTTAGGTTTTTTTAGAACTTCAGTTTGGTTAAGGGTTAGGGGTTACAATTAATGCCATGTATGGTAAATGTCACAATTACTATATCTGTAGAATTCACTGACAAGGCTAACTACAAGAAGACTTCACAGACATAACATCGCTAAAATAAACATTACTGCACTCTGGAGAGGTGTCACTTTAAAAGCATGGAATATTTGAGTGTACAAATAATTACCAGCATATACCAGGCAAGAATGAAAAGACACAGTTTGCTTTACAAAAAGAGCTACTAACCTATGTGACTGGCTATGAATGTAAGAAAACTTAGTGTCACCTTTAAATCTGCTTTTAAAACAGATGCAGAATTCCAGTTTAAAACACAGGAATGCATTTGGACTGTTGGGAATATCAGTTACTTGCTTCAGCCACCATCCTGATCTTCTATCCTGGTTTCAATAGCTTGTTAAAAATTACTTTATCCTGTAAGAGCACTTTCAAACAAGGCAGCAGAACTATCCTTCTAGAGGCAGTATCAGCCACCTATCTTACTGTCCACTTTTGGCTGTCCAGCCTTCAGCAGAACAGCTTCAGTCATAGCAAAGTGTTGCTGGACTAATGAATATGACTTATAAGGCCATTGAAAGTTGCAGCAGTGACCACATTTTTAAAGTATGTCACACTATAATAGTGCACTGTGACATCTAGTGAGTTAAGTACCGCAATGTATCTTTCCCTAGTCATTCTTTATTTATTTGGGACATTTTTAATAAAAAAAAAAGTTTTTCATTGAAACCACGGCCCAAATAAATTTAGTGTTTCCCTTGGTGATATCACCTTAGGGATAGGTCTGTAGACTTTAATGGATGCTTTCTCTGTGCATACATAGCAGGCTTCTACTAAAGTCTATAGATGCAGTCCACATTTCCCTTGAGTTGATGTCACTGACTTTATAGATCACTGCTAATCTTCAGTGACATCATTATGGGGAAAACACATTTGACGTGGGTTTTTTTCAGTGAAGAAGAGACTGAAAATATACACCCTAAGAGAATGTGTGGTAGAATTCCATTTAGTGCTACTAATAAATGAGTGTTTCACAGAAAGGTACAGTACATTATGTATGTATACTGGAATTTTTGTTTTTTGGAGTATGTTTATAAATGATTGTGTGGCTCTGGATTATGTGAGATGCAGATATGCAACATGAAGCCAACCTGATATGTCAGAAAGACAAACAGAAAGTAGGAAGATATGTCTGAGCAGCAAAGTATGGCAGACCAGTGAAAGACATCAAAGAGCAAGATAGAGAAGCTTATTTTGTAACACGCTTTGGTGCTTTGATGCGTTATGATCCAAGAGAACAACACGTTATGCTGGAATGGCATTTCTTGACATGGTCTAATAGAATAGGATTAACGTAATGTAGCACATAAAAGAATTTCATGGTATTTGTGACATAAAATTAAAGGTAGGCTTGCCTGGTTGCCACAGCAAGGCAGACCGTGCTATGACATATACGTGGTACTATTTAGAGGAGTATTTTAGTGACGGAGGACACTACAAGGCACAGTAAGTATGATACTGGCTGGAATGGCAAAATGGTGAAGCAAAACATGGCAAGATACAGCACGATGAGGAAGTCATACCCATAGAAGTGTACAGCACAATGGGGTAAACTAAGGCATAGTATAGTACAGTGTGGAAAATTAGGGTATAGTAGAGGATATTATGGCACAACACAGAAAGGTAAAAACAAGGCCTGTATTAAATGTCTTGAAATGGTATGATATGATATGGGAAAGCTGAGAAGGAAAACTTTGTTAAGTCACAGTATCAAAGGAGGAACTACAGTGTGCACTGCACCAAAAGGTATGGGAAGGCTGATAAACATAAGAAAGAGTATAATATAATCAGCAATGAGACAGAAAAGGAAAATGCATAATACCCTAGTGTATAACTTAGTATGAGATGCTATAACAGGAGACACTATGGCTGGGCATCAATAAGAACCACTACCAGAGGTAAGCCCTAACAAGGTCAGTTTTCCACTGGTCGTAGCTCATTCCATTTAATAGCTAGGCCTACCACAGCTAATTCTGCATGTTCACAGACTCCTAGATTGTTACTAAGCTAACAACCACTAGGGCCCTTACAAGCCTAGCCACACCCCATTTAGCTCCCAAAGTATCATGAGCATCTATATGGGGGGCATGTTAGTAGGGAGGTAACTAAAGATTAGGGGAGTGTTAATTAGGATACACCTTTTCTTATAGATGGTCTAAGTCCATAAAGGACATGGGGTCCAGACCGTGAGTAAATTATGATTTCCCATTCAATTGTCAAGGTTTTGTTTGAATAGGGTCAGTAATAAACTCTGTTTTACATGGATGGAGAGCCTATTACATATTGTGGGGATCCTTTGGGAGACATATCTGTCCCTCCAGCATGTTCTGTTTATGTCAAAAGCGAAGTTCAGATCCCAGGATCTAGTGTTTCTGATGCTGTTTGTTTTGCACATGTGCAACTGAGCCATCAGGCTGAGTCTGAGGTGCCCTATAAGCCAGACAAAGATCCCCTTCAGTGGCCTCTAGGAGATTGACAGGGCCTTTGGGTGATCAGTGTAGGACACAATGTTCATGCCCTGAATTCTGTTTGTGTGTTTGTGAGAAACATTTGTAGGCATTCCAAATGTTGCAAATGTCTGGTTAGATACATGCCAAAGGGGGTATTGTATTCAATGATAGGTCTGATAAGGGGCTGAGTAGAGTGGTACTATAACTTCCTTGGACCTGGATGCCATACCCTTACTTGTAAGTTGTGCAACAAAGAATTATTTTCTTATTATCTTGGCTGCATGTTGATCAAAAGCCAGACTGCTGTCTACATATGTTCCCAGGTCCCTTACTGCTGGATCAACTCTTATAGCTGTTTTATCGATGGAGTAATACACTTATATAGCTTGCTAAGAGAGTAGCTTTCTGTAGGTGCTTAGCAAGATGGGGCAAAGAGCATATATTTACTCAGACACTGCTGTAATCTACCTAAAGCGAGGAGGGAATCTGGAAGAGTAAAACTGGAATTCTTGGCATAAACAAAGACAGATAAATCCCATGGAAAGAAAACAGACTTAATTCAGTAGCTGTCAAGTTCAGTATTTCAAAGTGGTGCCACAATTACTTGACAGTTACACAAAGGGCATTTTAATGCATTTTTTAGCACTATGTTTCAGACCATGGCTTTGGCACCAGTCATTAATCTGTGTTAACCCCTCCTGCAAGATGTTGGCATCTTGGGCAATTTATAACAGCTCCCAGTTTTCAGTCATCTGTGTAATTGGTAAGCCAGAGGTCTTCATCATTAGCAATGATGTCTGTGAAGTAGATGCCAAACAGACGCAGGCCTAGCATGGAGCCCTGGGGTACTCTGCTAGCGACCATTTTATTGGTGGAGGTGGTCTCACCAATCCTGACTTCTTGGGTCCTCTCTGTAAGCCAGCCAGCAATCCAATGAGATATGTATATATTATGTATATATTAATGCCTAACTCAGAGAGCTTGCCAACAACATCTAACGGGGGGTATTGTATCAAATGCCTTGACCAGATCAAGATAGGCAGTATGCACAGTTTTACTCTCATCCACTGTATTGATAACCTTCTCAAAGAAGCTAACCAGGTTAAGTAGGCATGGACTTCTCTTAACAAGGCCAAACTGCGATGTGTCCAGTGGCTTCAGGTTGCTAATGTCCTTCTTTATCATTTCCATGATAATTCATTCCATGGCTTTGCATATTAGACTTAGACTGATGGGTCTGTATCTCCATGGGTCAGTTGTTGGTCCACCCTTATGGAGGAGAATAACTGTTGCAGTCCTCCATTCACTTGGAACATAGCCTGTTTCAAGGCTATAGTTGAAGAGTTCTTTCAGTGGATCTGATAGGTCATGTTTTAGACTGTTGGGAAGCAACCGAGGATGTTGCCAGTACCCATGGAGGAAGTGTTCTTGACTTTAGTGAGTGCCACCAGCATCTGGCCCCTACTAATAGCCTGGAAAAGTATTTTGGAGGGGATTTCACCTGATGGCCCTGGAAGGAGTGGGAGGGTGAGTTCTGAACTAAATTTATCAGCCGTTAGATTTGCTATGTCAGCCTGATCTGTGAAGGTAGTAACATTCACCACCAGTTCAGCACAGTGTTGCCTTTAAAGTTCCATACATAGCTGAAGAAGGTCTTGTGATTGACTTTGGCCTGCCATGCTACCATGATGTTACAGCTGTCCTTGATGGACTTAATTAGCCATTTGTGTGTCTCACAGTGGAGTCATCTATGACTAAAAAATTTGGTTTAAATGTCCTTTAACATAGAGCCTTATTTGGTGAGACACTGATGCTTGTGTTTTTATGTGTATTGAGTGCTGTATGTCCTGTATTAGGTGTAGCATGTTTGTGTTTGGAAGGTCTCTGGTGTTTAGGTTGGTTTCTGGTGAGTACCTCTGTGTATGATGGTTTATGTGTTGAGTGCATGGTTTGCGAAGGAGGTATAGTGTGTGAGCTGACAGCCTGTTCAGTGTTCCTGTTCTGTGCCCAAGAGAGCAAGGATTCCAGATTCTTAGTGTAGATGCATCTCTCACAAATTGTGCTTGGGTGATTTGGGAGTAGAGGGTTGTCAGTCTACATGAGGCAGTTGCTACACTGCCTCAGCATACCCATGCAAGCTGGTAGCAGAAATGGAAGAAAACTGACCATCCATAATGTTAAGTTAAATCCTGTTTTCACAGTGGGGAGAGAAAAGGGAGGGGGTGTGGTATAACTGGGTGTTCTAAGGGGAACTATACTAATGGGGTAGCAGGGGTTCTCTAAATGGTATGAGACTATTGTAGATTTGGTGGTTTTCGGACTGCTTAAGGAGCAAAAGTTCAGCTGAGTGCAACTTAAGGACTTCTTGGCCAGGTCACAGGGAGCTACTACATGAACATTTATCTACTGAAGATTTTGCATCTGTAAATGCCAGTGGTTACCCCACTACATTGTAGTGAGCAATGTTACAAGATGGTGTAACAAAACTTCATGAAAAATAAAGATGCAGCTTTACAGTTTTGCTTTTGCAAAAGTTTCTCAGATTCTGTCATAGTGAACCTGCCCCAAACAACAGAAAAATCCTTAAACTACTGAAGGTACCAAACAGTATTTTGAGCCTCCCTCTACAAAAAAAGTGTATCTGCTCTCCTGTACAGAATCACAGTAGCCATTTTATAAATATATATATATATATATATATATATATATATATATATATATATGGTTCTAGGTTATAACATCGACAGCACACAACATCGACAACGACATCACCGACACCACATCATCGACAGTTCACAAACACGACACCGCACACACTCAACACATCATCACAACAACCAATAAGCAAAACAAATTCCCTGACCAAAAACCACACACACAACACAAGCACACCTAAATCCTAACAAACAAACACTAAACCTTACATACACAACTATCCACAACCCTAACCGAAACCCTAACCCTAAGGTCTGTCACTATCGCACACTAACCTAACCAGCGCCCTAACCCTAACTCACTTAACCCACCCCTAACCCAAATAAATTCACTACTGCACCCTTACCTAACCCGCGCCCTAACCCTAACTCACTTAACCCGCCCCTAACCCAAAAAAATTCACTACTGCACCCTTACCTAACCCGCGCCCTAACCCTAACTCACTTAACCCACCCCTACCCCTACAGACCGTCAACATCGCACACTTACCTTACTCACACCCTAACGTCCGTCACTACCACATACTTACACATCCTTTCCCCATGTCAGTGTTCTCCGCGTCGGTGTTTTCATCCGTCGATCCTCTGGCGTCGGTGATTTCGCTGTCGGTCTTGTCATCTGTCGATGTTGTAACCCAGACCCATATATATATATATATATATATATATATATATATATATATATATATATATATATATATTCACTTCATAATCTCGAAATACTTAAATATCAAATTTCAGTATCGCAAAACTATGATGTCGAATACCCTAAACACCGAACATACACAAACCCGACACCCAAAATCGTGAATCCAAAAAGTCCCAAAAAACACACATCACACACTACAAAACACATACATACATGAACGTACATACCTCCCAACACTTCCCTACTACAAATATAACATACACACACAACCAAACACATACACACACCTACCCTTAATATATTGCAGAGGGGCAAGCCCCCCTGCACCCCCCATGTGGGAGCCTGCAATCCCCACACCCCCATACTGATATATATATATATATATATATATATATATATATATATACTAACTCCGAGGTTGCACAACAGTCCATAAGACACACAACCCAGCACTGCACATTCTACATACCGCCGCACAAACACACATCACATACACACAAACACCAGCACTCCCAACTCTAGCACAGTCATACTGCACAACACCTACCGTGACCCACACCTCAAACATCCCAACACACTCAAACACATGCAAACTCTTCCCAAAACCCTAAAAAAGTACACTTGCCTAAAGCACTATCCGTACCGCGGGTTTGACATTCTGCATTCAACATTTCCGGGTTCGCGGTTTGCATCCGTTCGACTTTACAGTCTTGAAATTCTAAAAGTCGATATTTTAGCATTTCGAGCATGTAAAGTGAACCCATATATATATATATATATATATATATATATATATATGTGTGTGTGTGTGTGTGTGTGTGTGTGTGCGTGCGCGTGCATGCATGTATATGTACACACACACACACACACACACACACACACACACACACACACTTTTTGAATAATCAAGATTTGGCTTGTTTTGCTCCTACTACTGATTTTCAATCTAATGCACCTATTTTGTATACAATACTGAATAGTTAATGTCAATTATGCAGTATTTTCAGAATTGCTTGGGCCTCCTCAGTGAGGCTGACTTCAATATTTGAGATATTCTGCCCTTCATCATCCCACATGAGGTATCTACAAGAGCAGGTATGACTGACAATAGTGTATGCCACCCCTAATCATTCCCACAGATGGTTATGCTGGTGTGAATCACACTCATCCGAATCCAACTTGAGTGAAGTCCGGAAACCCAATGATGGAAATGCTGAACACTGATATTTTCGACTGACAAATCTCGCCCCGTTCTCGACCCATGTTAATGCTTGTTCTGAGGTCCAGAGTGGTAGGGAATTTTGAATTCAGTATTTATTTTGGGTATACTAGAATTCGGCATTATGACTTTTCGCAAAAGTGAGTTGACGATACGATGACTCAACCAAGTATCATTCAGTAAAATGATGGTAAACCAGTTATGCTATCTTTGGTGCGCTTAAAAATTGCCAGCCTGCACTAGGCTAAATAAGGTATTAAATCAGTGAAATAAAAGAGCTATGTTAATTAGATCAGGTAGATGATATTCTGTGCTGATGTTCATTACTACGATTTGAGCAACTCAACTGCTTGACGCTACTATTTCAGTCACCACTGTCATTGTCTATTTTACTTGTTTGTATTTTAATGCTTTTTCTCATGATTCTGAAAAAAAGTCACTCTAAATTGTGCCAAATCAGCTGTTAGAACCCATGAACTATTCAAAGATATACTGTAGCATTGTACAGCTCAGAGCAGCAGGATGTGCTGCTATGGGGTGGCACAGTAAGACAAAAAAACGGGTGTTAGGCCACAATGTGGTAAGGCAGGTATGATGAAGGTAGAGCCCAATGGTATTATGTTGCTTGACTTTGTGACAGAAAAAAAATCTGTTCTGATTTTTCTCGTCTACTGTTATCTTATCCACTCTTGTATCTAGTTGTTTTTCTAGGCAAGCTCACCAGACCCCAGTGTTTCTTTTCAGGGGATGACCCAAAAGTACTATCCACATAAATCTAGCTCAGTATCAGTTTGCAAATGCAGGTTTATGGAATCAAACTCAGGTCTAAAGGATGATGTTCATTAGCAGGACATAGCATTAACATTGTAATACTGATTCACTTCCCCCTAGTTTATTACTAGTCAGCTCAGTGAGTATGTTCTTTAGCTTGCTCCTGTATGTGACGAAGTCCAACCACATTTTTATATGCATTTTATGTCAGTAATCCCAAAGGGTTAATACTTGAAGAAGATGAATACTAACTGTGGTGAATAAATTAAATTTTACCTCTTACTCCACGCAGTACAAGATATCAGCAGTTTATTAGGATTCAGCAGGGCCATTACCTACATGGAATGCATGAACTTCCTTTCAAGGTCAAGAATGTAATCTAATCTAAACCTGTACCATACATTACAGAAACATGGGGTGAATGTATAGCATACAATTTATCTGATAGAAAATACAGGCCACAGATTCACTGCATTGTAAAAGGCAGCATTCCTTCATGTAGTGGTTCTCACATCTTTGCATAAAGCAATATTTTTTCTGGATATAAAAGAGTAATTAATAAAAGGAAGCAATAATTAGTACTGCAAAAAAAAAAAAATGAATTATTATCTTCACCTATGTCTGTCATTTTAAGAGATAATATACCATAGAGGAACATCTTTCTAATCTGTGTGTGGCAGCTGCAAAGAAGTTTTACATATAATGTAGCTTATGGAAATGCACCACTTTTATCAGTCCATAAAATAAATGTAACTTTTATTAGGACGCAAAAAAAAAAAAAAAACAGTGGTGTAGACTCTTCTCAAATAAGCAAGTAAACAGAAGAAAGTACCTTTTTTATTACAGTTTCATACAAAAGGGACAGATTTTCATATCAAGTTTGTAAATGCTTTCCAATAGCTCTCATCAGTCCAGATTTCCTGGTAAAAAAAATACAAAAGTTAATTCAAGTGTTTTCCACAAGATCTCCTTGCAGCACTTAACTCACAACCACTGTTCTAGGCCCAGGATCTATCCTCAAGAGAGGCCAGTTTCTCTGCACTGGGAGGTTTACAGCCTTCCTTTTTATATACCAGTGTGTTGGATAACTGACTTCATTCACAAAACCCTAGGAACCTTCACTGTCAAATACCAGGCCTCATTTTTTTGCCCTATACCCCATAACATTTCTGATTTCCTGGTAAATCACTGAAGATTACAGTCAATCAGAAATGCCAGACATTATACTTTTATAATTCTTCTTGCTTATAAAATGCACGTTGACAGAAAACCTTTTGTTCTATTAACTTTTTAAGTGAGCTACAGTAATATTTAAAAAAATTGTCTGTGATTTTGGGCCTCTTTCCCCCATTATGTTTGGCTTTAACCAGAATTCTTAACCAGAGAAGTTCAAAGGCATGCATAATACACCATGTGGTTGACTGAATTAAAGTAAGACTTCTATTTGCACCCTGTTCTCAAAAAATAGTTACATTTACAATATTCACAGCAACAAGTATACTTATAGCCACACAATTTACATATTTGCAACACTTTTGGTACTATCCTGGCAAGAACCGTCATACTATATATCTGCACACATATACATGTGCATATACGGATATATATATGGGTCTAGGACTATTCACTGAAAGCACATTTCACTGAAAAGTCAAATGACTGTGCACAAATCACTGAAAGCTCAATTCACTGAAAACTCGATTCACATTTCACTGCAAGTTTTATATATATATATATATATATATATATATATATATATATATATATATATATATATATATATATATATATATATATATATATATATGGCCTTTTCCCCACTGTAATGCGACCCTGGAGTTAGTATATATAGTGGGGGGGGCACCACCCCCCACTTTGGGGTGTGTGGGGGGTGTAGCCCCCCACATAGTTTGGATATATATTAAGTTTAGAATAGAATAATTTATTGAAATTTCAAGTATCCATGTGCATAGTTCAAAATATTTAAATATATATTTTGTATATATATATATATATATATATATATAGAGAGAGAGAGAGAGAGAGAGAATATAGCTCTATCAAATCTAATCACGCCAAACACAAACTGTAGACTCCTCAGGTCATCCAACAAACTAATGCTAAAAATAACTCAGTCTCACAACTATCACAGAGACTCCCTCTACTCCCATAAAATAGCCAAAGATTGGAAACCCTTCCTTAACAGATAACTAAAACCCCCAACACGTCCACAATTAAAACTACCATGAAAGACTATTTAAATGATAATTGGCTATGCCCCTGTACTGCTCCCAGCTAATATTCTTCCTATTTTACCCCTCATCCCACACATGTTAGCCCAAATAGTGCACATCCCACATAGGACTATCTCACTATCTTATCTTTATTAATCTTTGTTCCTTCAGATAACC
Organism: Protopterus annectens; assembly: GCF_019279795.1. NCBI lineage: Eukaryota > Metazoa > Chordata > Ceratodontiformes > Protopteridae > Protopterus > Protopterus annectens. The sequence goes on along the minus strand of NC_056747.1, from coordinate 315,118,287 downwards.
TAACTTGTAAAACTACATGACCGGTTTTGGTCTTTCAGAAGTCCCATTATGAATCTGGAATGTCATGTCAACTGTAACTACATCCCTCATTTCAGAACCACATTCCTATCTTCTTCTGAATGTCATGCTTAACTGTTGCAGGTCTTCTCTAATGCAATCCATATGTTGGCTTCTTCCTGATTCTTCCAAATCTGCTTTACCACATCACCCTCTGCTTTCCTGCACATGTGGCTAAAGCACCATAATCTGTTCTCCTTAATCTTTTCTGCAACTGGGGCTACTATGGCTTCTGCTCTGATGCTCTCATTTATTCAGCCATCCCAAAGTAGGCCTCCTGCTGCCCATCTCAGGTACTTTATCTCCATCACCTCAACCTTCCTTAGCTGCTCTGTCTTCACTACCCGTGTTTCTGTGCCATACAGTAAAAGTAGTTGCACCACTGTTTTATACACCTTGCATTTCAGCTTCTCTGTCATTCTTTTGTCACAGGCTACATCCTGACACTTTGTGCCATTTGGCTGTAGCCGCTCAGATTTTAGCTCTGTAAACCTCATTCAGACTTCCTGTCTTCTCACCCACACCAGACACTTGAAGCTGTTAACCTAATCCACTGTTTTCCTTACCATGTCAGTTTTCAGCTTCTTCTGAGTCCCCCCTTTACTGTCACTCCCCCTGCCTTTTCTGTACCCGGTTTTATTCCATAGGCCTTCAGTTTTGCATTCCCACCCCTATCACTTGTTAAAGTTCTTGTGCAGTGTTTGCCTGCAATGACACATTGTCTGCATACAGCAGCTTTGTTGATCTCCCCCTCTGACCTGTTTTGTAATGTAGTTCATCACAAGTATGAGCAGCTATGGCCTCAAAGCTGAACCCTGATGGGCACCCACTCTCAGTGGGAACCTCCCTGAGTCTGAGTACTCTTTGTACTTGTGTCACTGGGCCCTTGTACGTAGCCTGCACTAATTCTACCAATGGTTTTAGGATTTCAAGCCTTTGCAGGACTGCCCAAATTAGATTTCTTGTGTGAAACTTGTCATACACTTTCTCTAAGTCTAGGAATGGCCAGTCGACTCTCTCCTCATCTCCAGCTTCTTCTACACTAACTGTTTGCTCAGTTTGACTCTCTCCTCATTTACAGCTTCTACTCCACTATCTGTTTCACTGAAAATATTTAGTCAGTTGTAGAGCACCCTAATCTGAACTGCCCATCTCTCATCTTGCTTTATAGTACTCTGAGTATGCATTTATCAATGACCCTGCCTAGCACTTTCATGTAGTGTAACAGAAGTCTGATACCTATAGACTGCCCCACAGTAGAGTGCCCCATTTGTTCTTAAACACCAGGACTAGAATGCTTATTCTCCACTCATTGGAGATATGCCTCACTGTCCATACAATGATGAATACACACTGGTGCCATTTCTCCTCTATCTCGCCCAGCATCATATCTACTGTGACCTCATCTGAGTCTGCTGTTTTTCCCTGACTTCATTTTCCTAAGTGCTGTTCTTACTTCAAGGGTGAGCTCAACTTCTCTCACTGTAGGCTGTGTCTGGACCAGTACAACTTCTGTGGGATTTTTTTTTTTCATTCAGAAGCTGCTGGAAATACTCCTTCCATTGCCTTTGATGTCCTTTGGACTGTTGAGCAGGGTGTTGCTGGCATCACTCATAGAGAGTGTCTGATGACTAGTTTTTTTATCTTTCTATCTTTCCTTGCAACATGATAGAGTTTCTTTGTGCCACTTATTATGTCACTTTCCAGAAGCTGGTAGAGTGCCTCTGATGCATTGCTCTTTGCTACTGCAACTCCTTTCTTAATCCTTGTGTTAGCCAACCAGTATTGCATCTTAACCTGGTCCACCTATTCTTTCTCCCATTTTTTCCTTCACTCCTTTCTTTTGATGACCTTCTGGACTTGTGCATTCCACCACCCACTTTCCTTATGTACCTTATTTCCATCCCTGATTCTGCCGTATATCTATTCTGTAGTCTTCACACATGCTGTTTTGAGGTGCCGCAATTCTTCTTCTTCTTCAACTCCATCTATTTCTTTCTCTTCTTGGGGCTCTAAAGTCCCGAGTAATTCCTTGAACTCCTGTGCATTCCCTCCAGTCCACTTCTAGGTCCTCAGCCTGGCCTCTGCTGACCTTAGTCTTCTCTGATAACTACATGCAGCCAATTGTGGTAACCAGTGGTTTATGCTGTGGGTTGAATGTTTCATCTTTCCCCCAATGCCCTAGCCTTACTAGGAGGAACTCTATCTGAGTTGCATGTTGGACACTCTTGTCTGTAAACTTGTGACTGTTTCTCCTGCTGAACCATGCAAATTTTCCAGAAAGAACGCTAGAATGGCCTCCTCTTCTTTATTCCTGTTGCCCCATCCAGGTGGAACCAAGCAGCCCTCGTATCCTGTTCTGTCTGTCCTGATATGTGCATTCATGTTTCCCGTTATCAATATCAACTCATGCTATCTTGCTTCATCTAGCTAGTCTAGAAAATGCTGCTTGAATGAACTCTTCCTCACTATCACAACCCCTTGGTTGATAACTGTGGTATCCGGTTGATGGAAATTATGGTCAAACATAATGGTATAAAAATAGAAGAACTGTTAAACCAACTAGATGAACTAAACCACAATATTTCCAAAGATCTTCTTTTTGAACATTCATATGACCAGTATACACATATTATTTCTGATGTTACCAACAGTTGTGACATTTTATTTAAAAAGAAAAATGCTAAAATCCAACGCGATATACATAGATATGCACAACAACAAGCATATCCTAAATCTGGCAACCTAAAGGGTCAACACCATGGTAACCAACATGCCGAGCACCTTTTGGCGAGCGTAGATGACGTCAATTCGCCTTACGAAGGAGATGAGGAGAATATCCATAATGAGCGTGAGGATAATACAGAAGAAGGGGTCAGACGATCTAACTGATTGAGGAACCAAAACGGGTATAGCAATCAACACGAATTTGAGCAAAAGGGCGCCAAACCGAAACAAACTTTTTTGGGTCAATACACAACAGGGAGAAAACGGAAAACGTAGCTCCGGTCGCATTGAAACAGGTGGGCATCAACAAAAAGAACACTTTGGTTGATTATTTTCATATTCAATGGCCCCAAGGACATTGTACAGAACATTATAATGTGAGTATGCATTGTTCAAACACCATTATTGATTCCGTTGAATATGTAGATATAAGTAATAACTTGGCGCCTTTTTTAAGTAATTCAAATTCTGAAGCAGAAATAGTATTGAATACTGATATTGTATGTGCATCGCATAATAGTATTAAGTTTGATACATGTGTAGATAGGGATAAAAAATTGGTTTCTTCTATTAGTAATTTGAATTGTGCAGTTAACTTAGTAGTTGATGACAATATTTCAAGTGCATTGTACAATAACAACAATTCCAATACACCTGAGTTTATATTAGATAATTTTGGTTATATAACTAATGAAGCATTATTGGATTTGAGCATATATGAATTTAATGAAAATGACTTAAACAAAGGAACCAACAATGTTTATTTTACAAATGATGACAAACAAACATATGTACATGAAAATGAAGAAAGTTGTAGTAACATGGTTAACTTTTATATAGATTGTAATCCAGATATTTATGGGGTTAACAATGAGAATTGTATGGAAATGCAACTTACAAATGCAACTACACAACTTAATAATAGCTTAGTACCTGATGTCAATGATTGTACTTTTTTAAGTAACCCTAATATAGTGACAAACATACAACAGGACTTCAAGGTATATAATTATTCTTCAAGGAATATAACCGTGGAACATGCTAATTTGTTTTCTAAAGGGTTTAATTTTATTCCTTGTACAAAAGGCAAAGTAGTAGATACTATATTGGATTTAAAATTGTTCTCACGTAAATTGAATCTAAAATCATTTTTTAATAATAAAATTGATTTTCAAGGGCAGCAAAATAAAAGATTCATAAAACCTAGTTTATTCAATCCACCAATGAATGAAGGAATAGCGAATTTTGAAAAAAGAACTGAATATGATGTAAGAATGTTTTACAAAAAATACAAATATAAAAAGAATTCAAACATGAGTCAAAAGGAAGAACAAATGCTTAATGATATTAGTAATGACTTGCAGTTAAGAATTATGAGGCCAGATAAAGGCAATGGTATAGTAATACTAGATTATAATGATTATAGTTCTTATATGACTAACATGTTATTAAGTGATACTTATACTCAAATAAGTAAGAACCAAGTGAACATAGCGTTTAAAAGAATTGAAGTATTACTGGATGATATGTTATACCAAGGGGAAATTACAGAAGATGAACACGAATTTTTACAAAATGAACATCCAGTAATTAGTGGTATCTTTGGAATACCAAAAATACATAAAGGCCTTAATAATTTGGAATTTAGACCCATAGTGGATGGAAATAGAAGTGTAACATGTAATATAAGTCACTACTTGGACTATTTTTTCAAAGAGAGTATGAAATGTTTTACATATATAACAAAGGACTCATGGGATTTTTTGAGTAAACTAAAAGAGATAAACATGAAAAATGAATACACCTTTGTAACAATTGATGTTGTAAATCTGTTTACTACGATTCCACAAGATATTGGCCTGATATGGCTTGAAGAACAATTGTTTGAGACACATTTATACGAACAAGATAAAATTAACACTTTAATAAATTTGATGGATATTGTATTGAAGAATAACTTTATATACTTTGAAGGAAGTTATTATCAACAAATGCATGGAGTAGCCATGGGGGCACCATGTGCCCCCATGTATGCAAACCTTATAATGAGCTATTGGGAATATAATTATTTGTTTCAGACAAATTTTCACAAACATCTTATTATGTATACAAGATACTTAGATGATATCTTTATTATTTGGGACCAAGAAAAAGACATTTTGGAAACTTTTTTGGAATATATAAATAATACAATAAGATTTTTAAGATTTACATATCATGTCCATGAGGAAAAAATCACGTTTTTGGATATAGATATAATATATGATAAAGAAACTAATAACTTGAAAACTAAAATACATAGAAAACCTACCTTTTCTAATGCATATTTGCATTTTAATAGTTGGCACCCTGACCATCAGAAAAAAGCCATAATTAAAGGGCAGATGGTCAGGGCAGCCAGAATGGTAAGTGAAGAACAAGATTTCATAGAAGAACTGAAATATATTATGCAATTATTCATGAATAGAGGATATCCTGAACAGTTTTGTGTTAGAATATACAATGAAATATTAAACAAGAGGAAAAATGGAACTTACACTGCAATATTAAAAACTGGTTCTATAAATAAAATAATATCGGATGATAAAGGAATAACAGAGAAAGAATATTATAATAATGTTCCATTGTATATTATTAATTATAATGATTGTTTTAAAGAAATAGAGAATATAATTAGAAAAAATTGGGAGTTCTTTATGAATGAAAAAATTTGGAGACAGTTGTTTCAAGGTAATATAAAATTTGTATACAAGAAGAGTCCATCTTTCAAAAACATTTTAGAGAATAAAGGAAATAATAACACATATAGTAACAAAAACAAAGGTAATTTTAAATGTGGAATATGCACTATATGTAGTTACATATATGGCTCAGGTACAGAAATGATAATTAATGGTTGTAATATAAGGATAATGGGCATTATAATTGTTTAACATCAAATGTGGTATATACGGCTCTGTGTCAACAATGTAAAGCTTTCTATATAGGAAAAACAAAAAGACAATTCAGAGAACGAATAAAAGAACATCTTTTAGATATACGACATCAAAAAAGTACTAATGCTTTAGCAAGACACATAACTGAAAATAAAGAACATAAATTTAAATTTATGATTATTGATCAAGTTAAACATGACATGCAAGGAAAAACAACAATACACCATTTAGACATGGAAGAATTGAAATGGCAGATACGTCTGAATTCATGCAATCCACCAGGTATAAATGAATATTTGACTATTATGCCATTATTGAAAATGAATAGAGTCTATGGGAAATAGTTGATGTGTTATGTATATATAACAACTCATCATTATATGTTATATATATGACTCTATTTATGTTAAAAATTTATTACATCAATATTGTTTCTAGTGTCTAAATGGTGGAGAATGTACATAATAACATCAAATAATAGGATGTTTGTAGTAACTTTGTTAGTAGTTTTTAAATATGCTCTAACTATTGAATTTAACATTATTATTTAATCCATTTTATGGATTAATGTTACTTTATGTATTTAAGTATACTAACAACATATGTAGAAAATTGTTATATTGGTATAATTTTTTACAATACAACGTAATAGTGAAGTGCAATATTATACATATATATTTATATTACATATATCATATGCACATATTATATATCATATTTCATGCACATACAAGATAGTATTTAATACATAAGTAAAAATACAGATATTGTATAATAGGGTATATATACATATATTTTATGATATTGTATAGTATATTAAGTTAATTTGTTGTATATATTTAATTCAGTTTTAGTATAATTATTAATTTTTAACATATTGTGTATACATACAACTTATATTGAACATTGGGTTTTATATACACTTATATGGTTGGTACATTTGATTCCATCTTATGAAATGTGTAATTTCCCTTTTAAGAACTTATTATTGAAAGTTAATTGCTTTAATTAAGTAATTATTCAATGGCTTAAATCATATATAAACCTTGTGTTGAGATAACAGTATGTATTCTGAAGAAGTTCGTATGGACGAAACCTAGGTCAATAAAGCGGTTTTAAAGAAGGAACGTGTGGTGGCTTCCTGTTCGTATTGGTTTTTGTGCTATAAGCATTTTATTGGTATTGCTTTACATCTCCTCATTGGCATCGGCTGCATCTTACTTTTTAAACAACAGGTTTGCTGTGTTTTCGGTTACTAGGAACTCTATCTGAGTTGCATGTTGGACACTCTTGTCTGTAAACTTGTGACTGTTTCTCCTGCTGAACCATGCAACTTTTCCAGAAAGAACTCTAGAATGGCCTCCTCTTCTTTATTCCTGTTGCCCCATCCAGGTGGAACCAAGCAGCCCTCGTATCCTGTTCTGTCTGTCCTGATATGTGCATTCAGGTTTCCCGTTATCAATATCAACTCATGCTATCTTGCTTCATCTAGCTAGTCTAGAAAATGCTGCTTGAATGAACTCTTCCTCACTATCACAACCCTGCTGTGGGGCATAGGCTTAGATTATAAATAGTTCCATATCCTTGCACTGTAGTTTGTTTGCCATGCATCTGTCACTAACTGGGATGACATCTCTCACTGTCTTTTGAAGCCTCTCATTTGCCACAATTAATACACCATGTATAGATTGTTCCTTGCCTAAGTAGATGGTTCTGGATCCTGAGTCAAGTAGCTTTGCTGCACTGTTCTTCCATCTTGTATCCTGGACAAAGAGGATGTCCAGTCACTGCTCTCCCATCTTGTATCCTGGACACAGAGGATGTCCAGTCACTGCTCTCCCATCTTGTATCCTGGACACAGAGGATGTCCAGTATCCTCTAACCATCATGCCATTTACTTCCAAGCTACAACCTGTCAGTGAACCTACACTGAGTGTAGCAATCCTTAGCTCATGTTTGTCAGGTTGACTGGTTTTATGTTCATCTTTCACTAACAGGGCTATCCCAAGTAACCCAGGTTGGGCAACTGGACACCAGCAGACCAGTAACTTATTGGCCCAGTGCTGCTAGGCTTTATGGTGACACTACCTTCAAAAATATTTTACACAAGTCATTAATATGAACATGGCTATGGTCAGAAAAAAAATGCAATATATATTTTTTTCTGTTTTTCATGTTTAGGAAGGCATCAGCAGTCAGCAGTTCATGATGGCATCCAGCTGTTTAGAGCTTTAGTAACTAATCCAAGACAGTGCCCATTAAAACATACCAAATGCTTAATGTACACGAGAAATGGTATAATCTAGGTAAGAAAATGACTAGCAACTCAAGTAAACAGATGACACCATAAATGTAAATACAAGAGCTGAGCTATACAACTTACTTGACAGAATGATGTTTGAAACAACAGACATAATACCTAAATACTTCTACCTCACAGGGTAAACCATCAGGTAATTTTGGTCATCATGTACCATATTAAGTACAGTGCATCAAACATAATCCACCCAAATCGATGGTGATATAATTAGTATCAAATCAGACTATACTATTTGTTAAAAACAATAATTGCTTTGGTCGAAAAATGTGAAGTTATAAACAGAACATGTATTTGCTTCACTGTAAAGGATATACACATTAACGCTCTAAAAGAATTGCTGATGTACTGAAAAAGTCCTTAGCAAAGCATTACAACCAACAACGTGAAGTTAAACAGAGCAAGTATCTACTTTACTATACTGGATGCACACATTGAAGCTAAAAAAAAATGCTTTCATACCACAGAAGTCCTTGGCAAAGCATTACAACCTGTCATTAAAAGATAACATAGTACAAAAAGACTGGTAAAAGCTCAGTGTGGTGTCATTTTCATAAAGGAATAGCAGGGAAGGATACACAAAAGAATAGCCTGGCTAGTTTAGCTTCTTTAACAAGAATTATGTGAAGGATAATAACAGACAGAGCTGAAGGGTGCTTTGCCTGAAGCAGTCTGCCAGTTTTGCCAGTAAGAGGCCATGTAAGTCAAACATAATAGAATTCTATTACAGGGTGATGGTCACATAGTGGAGAAAGGACAACCATTGGATGCAGTCTACTTGGGCTTCAGTTTCATCTTTAATATATAATGCCACAGGAAGTGAATGAGAAAACTTAACAGGGTAGAGATAAGGCTTGCAGTAGGAGGCACATGTGTAGTGGTGAGTGTGCACTGTCAGACATTTAAGGTAACCAGTTGGGATGCAGAGGGATCAGTACTGAGTTTGGTCATCTGCATATGTCAGATGTTTTTTTTTTTTTTTGCATAAATAATAAGGCAAATATCTTCACCAATGACAATAAGGCTATGGTGATAGTAAGAAACATAAGGCTAGTCCCACCTGGACTTGGGAAGGACTGGGGGGCTATCAGAGCACTGTCTGCTAGGACTCAGTGCCCAGAAATGTAAAGTAACACTTCAGAACCAATGACCTGGGGGTACTATATAGAATGTGGGGAGGGAGGGTTATTGCTTTAAAAACTTACTGAGAAGTACCAGTGAGTTACTGTTCCTACATAGTGAACAAACGAAATCTGTGTGAAAATGGGTAGTGGGCAAGATATATTGTTGTGGTGTGACTGACTGTGGGTGGGGGATATTATACCGTTTTGCTGCACACAGCACTTATCACAAAGTCATCAGCAACATAGTTAGAGCTTCACACCTCTACACAACAACATTATTTCGGACATGCTGTTCACAAGTTCATATGTATATATTAGGCTAATGACCATCAGGGACTTTATAAGCTTAGGCATGCAATACAAGCCAACTGTGTCCCTCTATATCATGGGCATTTATTAGAAGGGACTATGTTAGTTAGGAAGTTTCTAGAGGTTATGGGGAGGAAGGGTGTTAGTTTGAGCATTACTGTCTGCCTTTGTCAATCAGAGACATAGGGTCCAGATCTGGGGTGAATTTCCATTTTCATTGCATTGGTCAATGTTTTGCTTAAATAGTATTAGGGATGGACATTGCTTCATCTAGATGGGGAGCCTGTTCCAGAGCATGGGGATCCTCTGAGACACATATCTGTCTTGCCAACATGTCTTACTTACGTCAAAATCAAAATTTAAATCCTTGGATGTACTGGTTCTGATGCTGTTCATTTTGTAGATGTACAAAAGGTCCATCAGAGATGGATCTGAGGATGCTTTGTATGCCAGATATACATATCATCTCTCGGCAACCTGTCGGAAACTGAGTATAGATATAGGACTTTAAGGTAATCTGTATAGTACAATGTGTTTATACACTGGCTTTTCCTGTTAAGGAACCTTTGTGGGCATTCCAGCTGTTGCATATGTCTGGTCAGGTACAAGCTGAAAGGGGCATTATACTCAATGATAGGTCCGGTAAGGGCTAAATAGGGTGGCACTATGACTTCCTTGCTTGAACCTGGATGCTGTGCCCTTACTTATAAGTTGGGCGACATAGAATGATTTTCTTACTATCTTGGCCACATGTTGGTCAAAGGCCAGATTACTGTCTACATATGTTCCCAGATCCCTGACTACTGGGTCAAGTCTTAGCAGTATCTTATTCATGGAGTAATTCGGTGGCAGTTTTCCAAAAGGTACTATAATGCATTTCTTGGTATTGATTTTTAATCCATGACTTTGGCATAATTTATTTGTCTGTGTTAGATCCTCTTGTAAGATGTTTGTGCCACTGGAGGGGGAATTTATGATAGCTCCCAATCTCCAGTCACCTGCAAAATTGTTTAGCCAAAGGCCCTTAACATTAGCCTTTACCTCCAAGAAGTAGATGCCAGATAGGAGCAGTCACAGCATGGACCCCTGAGGTACCCTGCTGGTGACTGATCTCTTAGTGGAGGTGGTTTCACCAATCCTTACTTCCTGGGTCCTGTCTGTGAGCCAGCTGGCAATCCATCAAGTTATGTAGGGGTTTATGTCCAGTTCAGTGAGTCTGACAACTATACCAGAGTGGGGTATTGTACTGAATACTTTATCCAGATCCAGGTAGGCAGTATGCACTGTTTTCCCCTCATCCATTGCCTTGCTGACCTTCTCAAAAAAGTCCACCAGGTATAGTAAGCATGATCTTCCCTTGACAAAGCCAAGCTGGGTTGGGTTCAGTGTCTGAGGGTTGCCTAAATCTTTGTTGATCATTTCCATGATAATTTGTTCCATGGCTTTGTGTATTAGACTAGTCAGACTAAAAGGTTTGTAGTTTCCAGGGTTGGTTGGTGGTCCATATTTGTGAAGTGGTATAAGCATTGCAGTCCTCCATACTTGTGGTACAAAGTACATTTTGAGGCTGTAGCTGAAACCTGACTCAATGTGTCCTGATATGTCATGTTTCAAGCTATTTAGGAGGCATCCCTGGATACTGTCAGGGCCCACTGAGGCTGTGTTTTTTGGCCTTAGCAAGCACCACCAGAACCTGCTCCCTGTTAATAGTTGCAGGGGTCATGTTTAGTATTTCATGGGGGGAAGTAGGAGAGAAGTGAGGGGTGAAGTTTGAGCTGAATTTGTCAGCCAGAACATTCACTATATTGCTCTGTTCAATGAAGGTGGCACCATTAACCACCAGTCCAGTGCACTGATTTTACTGCCTTTGAGGTTTTGGACAAAGCTCTAGAAGGCTGTGTGGTTATCTTTAGACTGTGAGGCTATCTTGACCTCATAATTGGCCTTGTTGGACTTAATTAGTCCTCTGAATTCCCTGTTTAGTTTAATTAGAGAGCTTCTATCATTATGGGAGTTGCTCTTCCTGATTTTAGCCATGACTTTTTTCCTTTTGTAATATACTCCAATAAGGATTGGATTCCACCAATGTGGTTTGTTTATAGAGTTTGGGTGAGGCTTACTTCTAGTAGGTACAGCACCCTCAATGCAGCCATTTACATGGTTGCACAGGGTCTCTGTGAACAATTCCACATAAGTGGGTGTGAACTCAGGGTTGGGAGGGGCATCAAGTTTTGAAAAAATATTGCTTAATAGGATGTAGTTTGCTTTGGAAAAGTTCCTAACTGTTACAGGGCTTGCTGGGTTTACTGAGCTAATTTTTTTTTGGGAGACAGCATTGTTCTCCCATGACACTAGTGATGATGTGACACTGGATGATGCAACATTTTCCCATATTGGTGAGTACCAGGTCTAGTATGTTTGAACCTCTAGTATGTGTGTACACTATCGGGTAAAGGGTATTTGTGTTAATAAAGTCTAGGAATTATTATGCCTCTGAGTATGAGTCAATGTAGAGGGGTAGCTAAAGTCTCCCATGAATAGGGTATTTGATTTAATGGTGAGCATCTCTGGTAGGTCTAGGTATGAGCTATGGGATTCTAGGGACATAAAGGGTGACCCATAGCTTCCTAGGATATGTTATAAGACTTTGTCTATGGTTATTTGCATGTGGATAAATTCCAGGGAATTGTCCTGTTTAACCAACCTAGAGTTATACTTGTGCTAATATTGATTAAGACTCCTTTACATTTTGTCCCTGTCTGTGCAGCTGATGTCCTAAATGTGTACAAGGCACTGAAGTCTTGCACTGCCAAAGTACTTTCTGTGGATTTAAACCATATATCAGTAATGGCACAGATGTCTATATTCTCCAGAGTGAGGAGAGCTTGTAGGGTATGGGGTGTCTTGTTCAGGCTCCTATCATTCAGCAGTAATACCTTTGGGTTTCTTTGGGTTTTATTTGCTATGTCAGCAGGTTTGTCAGTTTGGCATTGCCTAGAAAGACTCTAAGCGTGTGGATAAAGTTTTAGCCAATATTTAGAAGACCAAGAGAGACAGGTGCAGACCATCCTTTGCAAAGCAACATGGACTGTTAACCATGCTCTTCCACTCTGTCAGCTGACATATATTGAACCCCCCCCCCGAAAAGATACCAGAAACTATGTCAATTATTGAAGTCAATCATCTTCTGCTATAACTGTGATTTCATGCTGGGTGAAGGTAGCATACTGCTCAATGCAAAGCACATACCTGTCTGAGGCACATATTAAGAGAGATCAACAAGGTCTGTCTTCATATAATCCAGGAAGTACATCTCAGGTCATTAACACCCATATGGACTGTGATAGAATCATACTGGTACCTAAAGTATAGTGACCTGTGTGCATGTGTAACTTTGTGGCTCCTAGTTCCAGATAAGCAATTAGTCATTATCTTCTCTTTGTGCAGTCTGGTGAGTGGGCCATCTGTGTGTTGTGTAATGGAGTCCCCTATGCCAAGAGTCCTGGGTAATCTCAAACCACAAACATCATCATCATCATCATCATCATCATCCCCTTTTTCCCATTTACATGGGGTCGGGGTATCGTATTAACTGTCGCCAACTCTCTCGATTCAGTGCCACTCTCCTGCCTTCTTCAACACTCATGCCTGACTGTCGCAGATCTTCTTTCACACAATCCATCCACCTCTTTGCTGGACACCCTCGCTTCCTCTTACCTTCTTCCTGTCTGTCCCAAATCTCCCTCACCAGATTGTCTTCTGCTTTTCTACACATGTGCCCATACCATCATAATCTGTTTTCTTTGATTTTTTTCTGCAATTGGAGCTACTTTGGCATCTGCTCTTATGTCCTCATTTCTTCGCCTGTCCCACAGTGTGCATCCTACCACCTTTCTCAGGCACTTCATTTCCATCACCTCTAGCTTCTTCAACTGTTCTGCCTTTACTGCCCAGGTTTCTGTACCATACAGTAGTACTGGTCGCACCACTGTCTTGTACACCTTTTCAGCTTCTTTGGCATTCTTCTGTCATATACTACACCTGATACTCTATGCCAGTTGGCTGCAGCCCCTCTGATTCTAGCTTTGACCTCTTCATTCAGACTACCCTTCTCCTCAACCACCCCTCCCAGATACTTGAAGCTGTTTACCTGTTCCACTATCTTCCCATCTATCTCTATTCTCAGCTTCTTCTGATTTCCCCAATCTGCTGCCATTACCACTGTCTTATCTGTGCTTAGTTTCATCCCATGTGCCTTCAGATTTGCATTCCATTCTCCTATCCTTTGCTGAAGTTCTAGATCAGAGTCTGCCTGTACTGCCACATCGTCTGCATACAGCAGCTTTGTTGCTCTGACCCCTCCAACCTGTTTGCTGATGTAGTCCATTACCAGTATGAACAGCAGTGGGCTCAGAGCTGAACCCTGGTGTACACCCACTCCCACTGGGAACCCCTCAGTGAGGACAAACACTGTTCGTACTTGAGTCACTGGGTCCTTGTACATAGCCTGTACTAATTCTACCAATGTTTCTAGGACTTCAAACCACCGCAGTACTGCCCAGGTCAGCTTTCTTGGGACCTTGTCATATGCTTTCTCCAAGTCTAGGAAAGCCCAGTTTGACTCTCTCCTGTTCTCTAGTTTCTTCTCAAGTATCTGTCTCAATGCAAACATATCAATCACCCTCTCCAGAACTTTCATGCAATGTGGTAGGAGTTTGATGCCTCTGTACTGTCCACAGTTGTGGATGTCCCCTTTGTTCTTGTACACTGGCACGAGTATGCTTATTCTCCAGTCATCTGGAATACGCCTTTCTCTCCACACTGCAATTAGTACCCTCAGGAGCCATTTCTCCCATAGCTCACCCAGCATCTTTATCATATCTGCTGTGACCTCATCTGAGCCTGCTGCTTTCCCTGACTTCATTTTCCTTAGTGCTGCTCTTACTTCTTCTAAGCTGGGCTCCTCTTCTATTCTCATTGTAGGCTGTTTCTGGGGCAGTACCGCTTCTGTGGGGTTTTCTTCATTCAGAAGCTGCTGGAAATACTCCTTCCACCTGCCTTTGATGTCCTGTGGGCTGGTAAGCAGGTTGTTGCTGGAATCCCTATCTGACTATCTTCTTTATCTTTCTGTCTTTGCCTTGCAACCTGGTATAGTTTCTTTGTGCCCCTTACTGAGTCACTTTCCAGAAGCTGATAGAGTGCCTCTGATGCCCTATTCTTTGCTATTGCATCTTCTTTCTTAGTTTCTTTATTAGCCAACCAGTAGTCCTTCCTAGCTTGGTCAGTCTTTTCAATCTCCCACTTCTTCCTGCACTTCTTTCTTTTGATTACTTCCTGCACTTCTGCATTCCACCACCAGCTTTCCTTATGTACCTTATTTCCATACCTGGCTCGGCCACATATCTTTTCTGTAGTCCTAACACATGCTGTTTTTAGGCGCCGCCACTCTTCTTCATCTCCACCTATTTCATCCTCTTCTTGGGGTGCTGGAGCCCTGAGTAATTCCTTGAACTGTTGTACTTTCTCTCCAGTCAACTTCCAGGTCTTCAGCCTGGTCTCTGTTGACCTTAGAGCCTTCTCTGACCACTGCTTGCAGCTGATTGTGGCAACTACTGGTTTATGCTGTGAACTGACTGTTTCACTGGGGATGACTTTGCAATCATGGATTTCACCCCAGTGCCTTTTCCTTACTAGGAGGAAGTCTACCTGAGTTGCATGTTGGCTACTCTTGTATGTGATCTTGTGACTGTCTCTCTTTCTGAACCATGTGTTGGCTACTATCAAGCCATTTGCAAGACAGAAGTCTAGAATGGCTTCTCCTTCTTTATTCCTATTGCTCCACCCATGTGGACCCAGGCAGTCCTCATATCCTGTTCTGACTGTCCCGATATGTGCATTTAAGTCACCCATTATCAACACCAATTCACGTTGTCCTGCTTTATCTAGTAGGTCCTGCAACTGCTGTCTGAATGCACTCTTTTCCTCACTATCACAACCCTGCTGTGGGGCATAGGCTGAGATTAGGAATACTGTCCTATAATTACACTGGAGTCTGATTGCCATGAGTCTGTCATTAATTCTGATGATATCCCTCACTGACTTCTGAAGCCTCTGTCTCACCACAATTCCTACACCATTTCTAGCCTGTCCACCACCTGAGTAGTAGAGTCTGGATCCCAAGCCAAGTGGCTTTGTTGCACTGCCCTTCCATCTCATCTCTTGGATACATAGGATGTCCAGCCTCCTCCGTATCATCATGTCATCCACTTCTAAGCTGCGTCCTGTCAGTGAACCTACATTAAGCGTAGCAATTCTTAGTTCATGTTTGGCAGGTTGGTAGGTTTTATGTCCAGCTTTCACTCAACAGAGCTATCCCAGGTAACCCAGGCTGGGCAACTAGACACCGGCCAGCCAGTAGCCTATTGACCCAGGGCTGCTGGGCTTTTATGGCGGGCACACACTGGCCAATAGGGGCACATATACCCCTCCCACCGTTAGCATGGGTCCCTGGCGTGGGTCAGAGAGTAGGCCGGGTCCTCAACCCACTTATCACCGGTAACTACCCATGCCCATTTTGTGGTGACAGTCAACATGACCGAATCACCTAGAGCCATATTTTACACCGTGGAGTGGCTAGCCCTGCCACGGCGTGCAGTTTGTGATCCGTGTTCTCCTATCTTGAGGATACTGCGCACCATAATAGATGCTCAAAGCGGTTGGTCTTTTTACAACTCTTCCCCCCATTGGGCACCATGTAGAGTCTGTGCTGCTGCCCACAGCTCCATTCATTGGTGAGTTTGAGATGGAAACACTCAGCATGTTTTTCAAACATGGGAGAAACCCCACAGAGACACACAGAGAACATGCAAACTCCAAACAGGCATTAGTCGGAGGTCAGGATCAAACCTTGTACCTTGTGCATTGGAGGCAAAGACCTTAACCACTAAGCCATCTGGTCTCTTCAAACCACAAACATAGAACAACATTTTTCCAAACGACAAAGCCAGTAATATAACCTTTATTAAAAGCACAAAAAACCTCTCTAGTGTCTCGGCATAAAAGCCTTCCAAGAGGTAATACAAACAGAGAAAAAACATCTCTTATAAAGATACACCAATTATAATTAATCAACCAATAAAACAATTAGCTGATACTATCAGCACTTTACAATAAAAATTTCCAATTACATTCCTGGTTTAATCCACCAGGAGTTAAAGTATTATACTTTAAAAATAAAACTGCTTCTTTAGACAATAGCTTATTTTTTAAACAAATTACATTTGTTGCTGTAACTTGTTCTAAAATACAGCCTTTTAAATCTACATAAGCCCCCCCATGCATTTCATTAAAATGGGAAGCAATAGGGCTTTCTAATTTTTTATTCTTAATATCTTGGATATGTTCTTGCAATCTGACCTTAAAAGACCTCTTACTCTCACCAATATAAAACAGTTTACATGGACATTTAAGAGCGCAAACAATGCCCACTGCATTAGAAGTATACTCTGTTACTGGTTTATATTTTATACCGTTAATTTTATCAAAATATTTAACTACATATGGACAAACTGAACAATTTCCACATGCCCAAGTACCTACCCTTACAATTTCATGGCTCATGTTGATGCTCGGTAAAGAAAAGCTTGCAAGAACTAACATGTCTTTTAAATTACGACCCCTCTTAAATGAGCTCAAAGGTGAATGCCATACATTATTTAATTTACATCTTCCTTTTGTCAAGAAGGACCAATAATATTTTATGACCGCTATAATATCATCAGAAAGTACATTATATGAAGTAACAAAATAAATCTTATTTCCTGTCTTGTTTATTGTTTTTTGCAATGAATTATTACTATATTCATTATTCTTTCTTATAGCTATTTCCGGGGAACATAGTTTTTCTAAAGCCTGTCTAATAACTTCTATAGTATATCCCCTATTTTTAAACATCTGACAAGAATTAAGAATTTATCTCTCTAAAATATCAGTCTCATTACATAACCTACTTGTTTGTTTGTGTCTTTCGGCTTTTCCCGGTTAGGGGTCGCCACAGTGGAACTCTGGTCCGCTAATGATTGGCAGTAGAGTTTTATGTGCTGGCTTGCCGGGCCTAATGCACAACCTTCAACGAAGGAATGCCTATTCACGCATGTCGCCATACAGAAGACGCTCTAACTGAGAATCGAACGGGCAATGTCTAACTGTGAGGCAACAACGCTACCGCAGCACCACCACCACAGTTCATTACATAACCTACTAACTCTTAATAATTCCCCATAAGGTAAAGAGTTCAAAATATGTGCCGGAAAGCAACTATGTCCATCCAGAAAATGTCCGTCATCAACAAATGTTCTACGTATACTCGTATTAATTTTTCTTTCTTCACTATTGCCTTTCAATACAAGATCCAGAAAAACAACTGAATTTCCACTTTGCAAACCTTCAAATGTTAAACCTAACTGATTAGAATTTAGTAAATTAACAAAATCTGTTATAAACTCCCCACCACTTTTACATAAAAAAGTTAAATCATCTATAAATCTAAAATAACGAATTACATACTTATTAAAAAAAATTAACCTATATAAAAAAATAATTTCAAAATAACCCATAACCAGATTGGCATACATGGGGGCAAAAGGTGCCCCCATAGCTGTACCTTGTATTTGCTGGTATACTACCTGATTAAATTCAAAAAAATTATTAACTAAACTAAAATGCAGTAATTCAATAATATAATTTGATACTGGACTATTTCCCAGAAAAAAATTCAAGAGCATCTATACCTATTGAATGTTTAATACTTGTATATAAGCTCTTAACATCTAACACAATCCAATAACATTCTTTCTCCCATGGTACATGCATAATCTTATCTAAAAAAATCAAAAGAATCCTTTATATAAGAATCCAAACTTGTTACAAATTTAGATAGATAACAATGCAGCATAATTCCAATGTTATGTAAAAAATAATTACTAGCTGCCACTATAGGGCGACCTGGTGGATTTTCTAAATCCTTATGCACCTTAGGTAAACAATAAAATTTAGCCATAGTACAATTATCTGTGTTAAATTTAACATCTATATCCTTTTTAGACAAATAACCAACTCTATAACCTGTTATTATAATATCTTTAAAGTTTCTAACAGCTTGTTCATATTCAGCAATACTGGATATTTTATATACATCTTTCAAATTCAAATGGTTCATACACATTTGTAAATATTGAGAAAAATGTAACACCACTATTTTGTTACCTTTATCAGAAGGTTTAATGACTAAATCCTTCCTTTTGCTCAAATTCTGTAGAGCCAACCACTCCCTTTTACTTAAATTGTAACTTATAACATTTTTATTTTTCCAAAATTTCACAAAAAGGTTATCCACTGAATGGTGTACCATCGCTGAAAAATGTAAAATTCCCTCATGTCTAAAAGGTGGAATAAAAGTACTTTTAGTTGGTACCTTTGCAGTATCTATCAAACAGTAAGCATTTGTTTCATCACAACCTAGAGAAGAAGAATCACATGTAAAAAAACTTTCACTCGATTCTAGGTCATTTTGGTCGCTTTCTATTCCTATATATGCATTCTTTTCAGAAAAAATTAGACAAATGCAACTTACGTTATCAGTTGAAAAACTTCAATATGAGTAACATGCTTCCTAGGAAGGGCAGTAGGTATAAACTTCAAGCCACAGTTTAACACAGCTATTTCACACTCACTTAAACTGTGACCCAATAAGTTCATAACAACACTATTTCCTATATGTTTTACAACATCTTTCAATGATGGCAACACATTACAAACATTAATATTTAGTCAGTTTTTGGAGGTTATCATACCTCTGGTATTGTCCATCCCTATAGTTGTCTATTCACCCTCTCTTTCTTGCATAGTTGTCCCTTTGGTTCCAAAAATTGTTGCGTAGGTATTCTGGATCCTGTGGTCTTGGTAGTGGCGGAAAATTAGCTGCTTCTTCTTCCGATTCACCCATACTACTAATTGCTTCTGAAGATACAAAAGAAATGCTTTGTTTCAAATTAGTTCCACCCACACATTGCCGCTTCTGCTGTTTACGCTTAGCTACTTTCTTAAAGGCATAGCCACTGTTGTAATCACGAATGTCTCTTTCAAGTTTGTTGATTTTTCTTTTAATAATGTCATTAGAGACTTCTTCCAATTTTACATTATAACTATCCAATATTTGATTGAACTGTTCGGGATTGAATTGCACAGTCAGATTATTACAGAAGATTTCTATGTCTCTCTTTATTTTACGTTGTTTCACAGTGTCTCTTTCAATAAGAATGTGTAACCATTCCGTTACACATTTGTGAGATGCTTATGCCCACCTAACTTCAAATTGTTTATCAATAGCATCCATGGCATCAAAAGGCGTGGTTGATTTGACAAAACGTAACCCTCTTGGTGTATGTCGAGGTCAATATAATGTTGTAAACTCAAAATATTAAAATGCAATGAGTTCTCTTTAAACAGCAATTTTTCAAGAGAGTCCAAAGACTCTTGTATTTCCACTGAAACATTTGCCACATTAGGTCGACCTACACACTGAAAGGGGTTATGTGGTCTTCTCTTAACCCCTTCCACTAAAATATGTTCCCAGTTTTTAACATAATTGCTCTTGGGCACAGAGGTACCTTCCAATTGAATATCTCTCACCTCTCTCACCTCTCTGATGTCTCCAGGCTGGCCCAGAAATTGTTCCATAGTTGTTTGTCCATGTTCAATTCCTTCTTCCCAAAACATACAGGGCAGCTGTATAAAGGAAGAATTATTGGCCATGAAGAAATCCCAAACCACAAATGTAGAACAAAATTTTTCCAAACGACAAAGCCAGTAATATATCCTTTATTAAAAGCACAAAAAACCCTCTCTAGCGCCTCAGCATAAAAGCCTTCCAGGAGATAATACAAACAGAGAAAAAGCATCTCTTATAAAGATACATCAATTATAATTAATCAACCAATAAAACAATTGTATTATCTCCTGGAAGGCTTTTATGCCGAGGCACTAGAGAGGTTTTTTGTGCTTTTAATAAAGGATATATTACTGGCTTTGACATTTGGGAAAAGTCCTGGGTAATCTGTTTGTTTGCCTTATGGGTTTTGCTCTTGAGGCTCAACTGGGTGTAGGCATATGTGTGGGTTTTGGTGCTAACTTTTGGTCAACACTTTAGAGATTGCTGAGGATAGGCATTTCTGTTTATAGGCTTAGGAGGTCTTTTAGGTTTGGGAAAAATCCTTTTTAGTGCCTCAGCATAAATTGGCCTATGTGTGTGGGAGACACTGTGGGGTGAATGCAGTGTGTGTGTAATCCTGATAACCTAGTTTGTAGGTGGGAGTTTGCCTCCAGTGAAATTGCATATGTATATCTCTTGCATACTGTGTTTGTTTTTTCCAAGGATTAAACAGTTGCATGTGAACATAAGACATTTGCTATATTGTCTAAGAAAGCCAGTATCCACCAATCTGGCTAAGGATATTTAGAAACTGCATATCAATGTTGTTCAGACCCGTATTTGGGTGGGATACTGTAGGTTGTGGACTCAGTTAGTCTTGAGACACATGATAGCAATGAAAGAGAAGGCCCGGTGGACTCCTATAAGGGGAACTAGCAAATTAGTCATAATCAAGTTCTTAGACAGAAGAACTCAGTAATGAGCAGATGTATCTGTAAAAATTTCACAGTGCATAGAAAAAACAAACAACTCAAAATGTATCATATCTTGCTGCTTGTTATGCAAACCTGAATTAATAAAACAATAAGACATTGCTTGTATAAATAGCTACAAATGTCAGTTGTTATGACAGTTGAGTTTAAATTCACATTTCACATTCTGATAGGCGTGATCTTTATCTTTCCAGTTTTTCACTCAGTATTTAGGATACTGTAGTGCACGTTTTAAAAGGTCCTTAAAAACATCTCTCCCTATGTGCTGTCACAGTTGCTGTTTGTGATATCTCAGTCTGCCATCACCTGAAGTGACAGTAAGACCTGCAGGTTAATAGAATGACTTGAGAAAGCATTCCTTCTGGCAGCGTCTTGGGATTCCATGATCCTTACAAACCCATCTAGCACAGTGTATAACAATGAACAAGCTATTTAACCAAACAGTACTTGAGGGTAGCCCCTGAAAAGAGATATTTCTGCCTTGTGGCCTTTCCAGATACCAAACACATAAACCAATCAATCATAGTAATTGTTGTGATGTCATACACAAAAGCATAGCAAGGTCAGTTAGGGGCACTCAGAAACTTTTTAGGCAGGATCGCTAAACAAGCTACCAGGATCTATTACAGACCTTGGAAAGAAAAATGAAAATAAAAAAGTGTAGCAGTGAAGTGTGACAATGGAAATATTTTTGTTAGGAAGGAAATTGCTTATGCAGTACTGCATATTAATATCTCATCTTGCTGCTGCATAGTACAGCTGTTTACTTGAGTTTTTTTATCATTTACACAGACAAAAACAACCTTAATAGTTAATACTGCTTCTTTTAAAATACTGTATATCTCTCCTCCCAGAGTAGAAAATCTGCAATATCTGTGCCCAAAAATCTTGTCAGGCTGCATCTCAATCATAGTACCATGATGTGCACAACATGGTGACACAAAGCTGACTGGCATTCCAAAGAATTTGTATCTGTGAAAAGACAACTTACTTCGAGGCAAGAAATAGACATAACAATATCTTCCTTGGGTAGTTGTTCAGAAATATGACTCTAACGACCTATAAGGTGTATTTGGCAATCTTGTAATCTACCAAGGAACCAAAGGCAAAAGATTTTTTCATAACAGAACACTTCACACATAGTAGTTTACATTAAATTATTACATTTTTGAGAGGCAGTTTAAATCCTTAAAACTGCCAAAAATAAATAGTCAAACTTTATTCTGCAAAACTGTTATTCGAGTTCTCTGCTGACATTCCTATGGAAAATAAATTAGCAAGCAAACAATCTTCTCTTTTTTGCCAGTTCTTGATTAAAAAGAAAATGTGTTTTCAGATGTTCTTTCCAGCTTATCTGTTTTTTTTCTTTTTCTTTTTGGAGCAGTTGCAAATCTAAAATAGCTGATTACAAATAAGCAAAGGCTATTTTGACTAGGTTTCTGCATTAAAACCTGATTGAAAATGTTTGCATAATCATTTGTCTATTCAGGTAGGAAAGGCTTCTTGGATTTGTCACTCCTTGAGCTGTTTGTTGAATCTAGTTTTGACGTTGATTATTATGATAATAGTCAATTTATTAACATTCATACAATAATTGTTTTTCATCACTAAGTCCTGTAAGTAGTCTAATAGTTTTAATTAGTATTTTTTTTACCTTCTAATGCTACCATATAACTTACAGGAATTATTTATCTTAAATCTTTACTATGTGTTTATATCTGCAAACTGCTAGGATTCCTTTTTCAGCTTGTTAGGATGTTTAGATATATGTTATATATTTAAGTATCCTTTAATATATGCAGTACTCTAATAATTACTTTCCTGTTTACTTTCTTTTCTTCACTACTGCTTTTAATTCATCTTTTTTCCTTTTGACCTTATTTAGCAACAGCAGATGTAGGTTAAATATTAATTTGTAAAATAATTTTTTAAATAGGCTATCATTTGGCCCCAAAAGATGTCATTTTCTTATCTAGTAAGTAAGTGACCTGGATTTGCCTATGAGGTGTCCATTGTTCACATGCAGACTAGGCATTGAACATGAGCATATGTAAAATATTCTTTCCCTGAATTTCTGTTTAGAACAAATGAAAGAAGGAGAATATTACATTCTTATTTCACTGTATATTTTATCTGTGACTTATGATTTAAGACATTAATTATATTTAAAAGGTTTTAATCAGAAACTCATTTTTAAGTTTAAAGCATCACCTCTTACTACAGGGGCCAATCTGGGATTTAATATTCTTTTATGGCACAGTTTCCACCAGAGGTGCATTTATTTGCAAGTTCTCTTTTATTTTGATATATGTTTATTAGTCAAAATTCCTCTAGTGTGAAGTATAATATCTGCCTCTGATTTGCAATTTCAATTATCTCATCACATTCTCTTCACTTACAGTAAGCCTAAATTTAAACATATGCTCATGTGTATTCTGCTTAATATCTCCCGCTAGACTTACCAGGCAAGATACATTTTTATGGCTTTCTTATTAAGTCATTGGTTACTGTTTAAATTAAAGTGGTGTGTTGTACCTCCACCCTCAAATATGCTACTGTTCCATGCAGATTTATTTTTGGCACCGTATGTCTCAAACCACTTAGCATTTGGTGGAGCTTTCTAATTTCAAATAATAAATACGATTCTGCTCTTCTGCTGTGATCTGTCATGGCACAGCTCCAATTTCTTCTCTTTCACTACCTTGATTAGAGAACAAATGAAACAGTAGCTTCTTGTAGCTTGTCACAGTCAGAGCAAACCAGTACCAGACAAACCTGTAGTGCACTAATGTGGTCTTTTTAAAAAAGACACAGACACATCAGTGCTGAAGATGTTGTGGTCTTAAATGTGAAACTATCTGAGGATCTGTTAAGTAGTTCATTGACTGGGTGTGGGTATGTGTGTGTTTGTACTGGATGTGTTTGCATGCATTCTCAGGGCTGGGAAGAGGGCATAGTTCTGCTTACAAGTCTCCCAGTTTTGCAGAACATTCCTAATTTTACCTTCTAGTTTTAATCTGTGCCTCATAAAATGCTTCTACTACTGATAAATCACTGTGTTACAGTCAGTCAGTAATGCCAGTCATGCAGAGTTTCACAGTTCATTAGGGTCAGAAATGCATTTTAATGCAAAACCTGCTGTTCTGCCAATGATTCAGCTGAGTTAGCGCTCTCTGGAGTCAAAATAGAGGATTAAAGATTGGAGGTTTGGAGCTGTTAATAAACTGATTCTGGTTCCTTCCATCATCATCTGTATACTGTGACTATGGGCAAGTCATGCAAGTGTACTTGAGTCCCTTTTTGGGCATTTGCCCCCTAATAAATTTTGGCTTTTGTGCAGAAGTTGTGCAGAATTCTTGTTATTCTAGCAGCTTGTTAAATATATAACAGCAATATTTAAAATCTGTTCTTGATTTTCAGATTTTATATTTTATCCATGAGCTAAGAATCTGAAAGGGCAAAGGGGATTGCAATTGGTTGCTCTGAATGGTTTTGATAGCAGTGAGCTTAGATCAATTTTTGAGTCATTATTTATGTATGTATTCATTTATTTGATTTCAGGCTGATCTCTGAAGTATTAATGGTCATACAAGTGACTGTAATTGATGGTCAAATCTTGTGTATGTATGTATGTGTATACATGTATGCACATGCATGTGTGTATGTGCACATTTGTGCAGCAGGCATATCTTTCAACTGTCTCCAGTTTTGCCTCATATTTCTGGTCTGTTCCTTGTAAATTTTTCCTGGCAAACTGTTGTGGATTGCAATCACTAAATAATGACAAGTATGTGAGTTTCAAACTTTGTATCTTTCAGAAAATGCTAGCTAATAAAAAATCTCTTGTTCTAACAATTTTTAAAGTTTGTAAAAGTAATATTTAAAATCTGTCCCAGATTTTGGTCTTTGTACTAGATTCTTGAGCTAACAGGTTGGGAGGAGCATGAAAGGGGAGGTTGCAATGAATTGTGCTGCATGGTTCTAAGAAAACAAACCAAAATACATTTCTAGGTCATTATTTACATATTTATGTGTGTGTATGTATAATTATACACATCAAACTTCCATAATCTTATACTGGCCATGAAGGACACAGGGCTGTGCTTTTGTGAATAAAAATTTAGGAGTTTATAAGGAAGTATTTTGGTCAGGTAGCAACACAGTTTTGGAATTTTTCTCAAACAAAATCTACATATTCTATAAAACAAAAATTAGAAAAATCTTTTTTTTTTTCTGGGAAGCAAAGAATCACCTTGTATATGGCCCAAAGAGGCAAGAACATTTTTAGTCATTTGTTGCATACTCAGAAATGCTTGGAGCTCTGGTTCACTTCCAGGCTGAGGTGTCTTCTATGTTTTAATTTAATTATCTGCAGCAGAAATGTGTATTTAGTAAAGGTTTCACAGTAACAAATACAAATATACAGAATTTGTAGCAGTTTAGCTAACTAAGCTGCAAATAAGACTGACACTTATAGTAAGCCAAGAAAATAGGAATTTGTATCTTTTCACAGTACAGTAAGGATACATTCTTGGTACAGCTAAAGGTATGCATCTATTACACCACAACAGTCCTAGTTACATAAGTTCTACCAGCCAAGAGGATAAATTTACACATTCATACACCTGTATCCCATGGGTGCAATGTTACACATATGCAAATTGTGGGTGCTATGAGTTTGGAATTTCCTTAACAATTTTGAAAGCTGAGAGGTATATTGGACACTAGTTACTGTAAATATATTTCAGCCTTAGCTTATTTTGCCACTTTAGGGTCAAGGTGATATACTTCTGGTATAAAATTACAGAGTCTCAATGATTTAACATTCTGTACAGGACCTTGCTGAAACTTTGCATTTATAAACAGATTCTGTCTTTGGAGTAATGATAAAAGTCAGACCATATTACTGTGCATTTATGTCTTGGATAAGTTTTCTTTACTATAACAATTGTTTTGCAGGCATAATATGGATTAAACTTATACCTACAGCTGGCTAATATTCTATGTGTAATACCTTAACCCCTCCCCTGCACATCTGCTGGCTCATGCAGCTCTGCTTTGGGTCACTAGTTGCTGTTAGTATATTACAAAATCAGCTTAGTTTACTTTTTGGTATAAAATCAAAACTTTTCATTGTGTTTTTTCTCTTATACAGCATGATGCTGGAAGCATGTAATTATAAACAAATCCTGGAATTCTGAAAGACTTAGCATAAAGTGAAAGTCTTAACTCAGAATGTTTCGGCATTGTGTTAAGCCTGATTCATAGACTGCTCTGCCTCTGAGATTTACTTACCCCTTGTGGAGGCTCTCAGCACGGAGACCAGTCTCACAGGTGAAGCTGCATGCTAATGCAGCAGTCTGAGTGAGTGTCTAATGCTAATTGGCCATGTACTCTCCCTCAGGAATGTCCACAGCTCCCAAATGGCTAGGTCAAGTAAAATCTTACTCCATGTGGAAAACATGTTAACCATAAAAATATGACTGTCAGACCTTCACTCCAATGAGAGTACTCATGGTGCTGGTATGTTTAGTGAAGACTTCTGAGTGTGTGTATGTCTGTAGACATATATGTGCATATGCTATAACAACGTTGGTAAATTTTCACTAAATACCCCTTTCAGAATTCATCACTATATAGCACTAAAAAGCCTAAATTGGTTAGAACTACCCCATGAGCTAATATATATACAGCCTCTTGCTGTGTTGCTACCTGACCAAAATACTTCCTTATAAACTCTTACATTTTTATGCACAAAAGCATTGCATCTTTCCACAGCCTCTTGCCATCTATAAAATTATCCAGTATCCATCTACTCATCCAGTACTAAACATTCGACACAACTATATTCCTAGCCGGTCATTAAGATCCAATGACCAAAAAATCCTGTCTGCCACAAACTAATCAAATCTGCTGGGCACTATCTGTATTCACACCATGCTGCCAAGGCCTAGAAATCATTATCTCTATCCATCAGGTCAATATCCTCCCTTCCATCCTTCAAAACTGCTCTGAAAGACTTCCTAGCCAAAAGCTGGCTCTGTTCATGCTCAGTACCAGGATAAACTATATCCCTAAATGTGGGCAAATACCTGTTCATACCTTACATCTCTTACTCTCCCTTCTTCACTCACTTCCTTACTTGTATTAATTTTTCTCCCTTGGCTTCCTCTGTAAATATATCAAAAAGTAGTGGAACTGGTTTTAGCACTTTTCCTTGGATTTCTTTGTAAATATACCATAAGCCTGCTTTTCTCTCACTTCGTATTGCAATGCCTGTTTGTATTATACCAACTTACCTTTAATGTCTGTATAACTGGCTAAAATTTCTCTAACTATTAAATCATTGTCATATAACTTGTATCTATTCTTAATCAATGTTTTCTATATTATGTCTAATTTGGTATAATTATTTAAACTGCACTTGTTTTGTGCCTTATTTTTAAAGACTGTAAAATGATTGCTCTTAAAATGTTTTGTAATACTTTGGAGCTTATCACCCCTGGCTGCCAATGAAAATGGCTCCTACCCAGTCAGACTTTACTGGTAATCAGATATCAATAAATAAATAAATACATATCTGTAGGACACAAATGAGGTTGGGTGAATATGCGTGTGTGTGTCTGAGTTTGTCCTCTTGGGTGGTCTCACTCGAATATGTCAGCCTGCACACATGTATGTGTGTGTGTGTGTTTGTCCACTTGGGTGGTCTCACTAGAATATGTCAGCCTGCATGCACATGTGTGTGTGTGTGTGTGTGTATTGGAATGTGCATGCAAGTGTATGACTGAGTGTTTTAGTGAATGTGATTGAATGGCAAGGGCCTATTTGTTGATGACTGTATGTGTGTGTGTGTGTGTGTGTGTGTGTGTGTGTGTGTGTGTGTGTGTGTGTGTGTGTGTGTGTGTATGTGTGTGTGTGTGTGTGTGTGTGTGTGTGTGTGTGTGTGTGTGTGTGTGTGTGTGTGTGTGTGTGTGTGTGTGTGTGTGTGTGTGTGTGTGTGTGTGTGTGTGTGTGTGTGTGTATGGATGCGTATGTGTCTGTGAAGGGGTGCTTTTGTTAACATCGTGTGTGACACTAGCATAGTTAGGCTTCACCTTCTTAAATGTTCAGTTCAGTGTCATGAAACAATAATGACGTCTTTCACATTTTGACCATGCTTGTCTCTAAAATATATTTT
The DNA here is from genome assembly GCF_019279795.1 of Protopterus annectens. NCBI lineage: Eukaryota > Metazoa > Chordata > Ceratodontiformes > Protopteridae > Protopterus > Protopterus annectens. Next base: position 315,089,937 of record NC_056747.1, on the reverse strand, counting down.
CCTGACATCATGCTAATTTACACAACTCATATTGGGCAATTAGCACAAGCACAAACACAAGCAATGATCATTTCTTCAAATCCCTTTCATTGTTTTCAATACTGATCTGCTTACCCGACTTTATGCTATCCTCCCATGCTCATGCAGGTCCATGCAGCTTTGTCTCAGGTCACTCTAATTGCTGTTAGTATATTTTAGTCTCAACTCACTTTCCAGCTATGGACCTTGGATATTACACTTTCTGATATAAAAGTTACAGCTTGTGCTTTTTTCTTTCTATACAGTACCATGCTGAAAGTCAGAATTTATAAACAGACTTTATTCTAGGTAAGCTGATAATTTTCAAATCAGATTAAAGTTCAGAATTTACACTTTAGTTAAGTTTCCTTCACAATAATGTAATGTTTTACTGTTTACTTTTCAGGCATAATCTGGACTAAAATTATATTTTCAATTAGACAGATGGTTACCTTAATGTGGTTCCTGCTGAATATGCTAGTGGAATTGTTTCTAACCATTTTGCTTTATTTAGCAGCTATTTATATTTTCTATATTTCAGACTTGCAGTCTGCTGTATAGAGAAAAAAAGAAGCACACACTGTAATTTTTAAAACAGAAAGTGCAATAGCCAGAGTCCATAGCTGGATCATTGAGAAACTCACCCAAATGAGGATTATCCCTTACATCACTAAATGGGTTGGCAACTGGCTCACAAACAGAGCACATACAGTCAAAATTGGGGATGCTAACTCTACTAGCAGACCTGTTACCAGTGGTGTTCCACAGGGATTTGTGCTATGCCCCCTACTATTTGGTATGTATTTTTCAGAAGTCCAGGGGAAAATAGATGGCTTATGGCTTACCAAGTTTGTTGAGGACTGCAAACTGGGTGCAATAATCGAATCCACCAAAGATGTCAACATACTACAAAAATGGGCTTAACCAGACAAATGATTGGTGTCAAAGCCACAGACTTAAACTAAATGCAAAAAAATGCATTATCATTAACTTTGGCAAAGGGGAACCCCCTGCTAATTACAACATTAATAATATCCCCTTAAGTTCAAACCCAGTGGTGAAAGATTTAGGAATGCAACTTGGTGGCAGCCTTAATTTTGATCATCAGGTATCCACCGTAGTAATGATAAAATAACGAAGAAGCCACCAGAGATAAATCCTTTTCCAATCTGCAAAATGTTTATTGATGATAAAAACAAACACAAAAAAACAAACAAGAGATTAGTGCTTGAGACCTTAGCCTTCTTCAAATCTCAACATTCCACAGCCAATCATGTAGTTTAAATAGGAATTAGGACCAATAAAAAGGTTTAATCACTACCCTTTCATTAAAGAAACCAATAGGGGAAAATCATATATTTGAACAAATGGAAGTGCAATCTAACCCAAGGGAACCAATTGCTGGGTTCCCTACATAGTGTAATGTCCAAAACCCTGCACCAGACTAAACCACGAAAACCAGAAGCATTAAAATCACATACTTGTCTCAATAATGCTATAAAAGTAAACCCAGACCAGCAAACTTAATATCATACAAATTGTCAAATAAAAAGTAAAAACGTTTGAAAAAGCACCTTCAAGAAGACTTGCAATTTGTGGAAAAAAAGCTCCAGGGTCAACAACCCATAAGCTACACACCAGTTCAAGTAGGAAAAACAAAACTTTATTCCAAACTAGTTGATAAGTGCTTTCATCCCTTTTGATACACTCTGGGACTTCATCAGAACAAAGAATAAATAAATAAAAACCCTCTTATATATACCCAACAATTAAACAACAATTAAGATTTGAAGACCAATGAGTATCAGAATAATATATAATTTTATATATATTAAAACAGCATTTACAGCCTATGTAAAACCATTTAGGACAAGTTGTGTTTGGAAACAGATAAAATAACCTTATAAAATCTTAAAATATACTTTTCAAAAAAAACTTTAAAAATCACTGAGAAACCAAATAAACATCAGTTGATTACGTTTGTCAAAAATCTAAAGCTCTCTTCTTCACCACAGGGAGTAATGAAATGTAGTCATTGAGACCTGGTTAAACATTTGCATTAAGCTTAATCATCCAGTATAACTGTCTGAATTCTAACTGTAACTCCCACCAACCTCCTCTAATGTTTTGTGGCACAACATCTAAAATACCAAACTTAAATTCTGTGTGACCCTGACATGTGAAAGTATGTTTAAACGGACCGTTATTTGGATTTCCCTTAACAATAGTATACAAATGTTCGTATATTCTAGGTCATCTTTCGGTTTTACATACATAAAAACTATTACATGTTTGACAAATACAGATATAAATCACACCTCTAGTGTTGCAGTTACCTTTTTTTCAGTTTAATATCATGTCTAAATCCCTCAAGGGAAAATTGTGTCACTGTCCAAAAGAAAAGGGCATTGGTTACATTGGCCACATCTAGTTGTACCCTTTACGTTCAAGGGAGGTTGTGGTCTAATGTGTTCCATAAGATATTTCTTATTCCTTCCTGTTTTATAAACAAAACTTGGAGTGTGACCCAGTATATTATAAGTCTCCTGATTATCTCTAAAAAGGTTCCAATTGTTTTTTAATATTGTTCTCACTGCTTTTTCCCCTTCACCGTATGGTAAAACCATACTCGTACTAAACCTGGAACAACTGTTACTACTGGGGACACAACTAGAAACAAGGTCGCCATTGTATAAAACTGTTTATTTTGTTCCCCAATGATTCAGTAACTCATTAGGAATATTTATTAAAGCTTTATCTGGGTATCCTCTTGATTTAAACATTTTTGTTATAAAGTTCAATTCACTAATGAATGTGTCCTTGTTTGAACACATCCCAACAGCTCTCACAAGTTGCCATTTTTATAAATATTTTTCTTATTACGTGCTGGATGGCAACTTTGAAAATCAAGGTAATTATTCGAAAAAGTTTCCTTTCTAAAAATTTTGGAAACAAATGTACTACTCTCTCTATCTTTGGAAATGGTCACATCTAGATAATTAATAAAATCTATAGAGGTATTGGATATAAATTTAAAATAATGACATACTCGGTTTATATATTCAAGAAAGACATTCATATCTGTCCATTCATCCTTCCAAAGGATGAAAATATCATCCAAATAACACAGGTATGTAAGCCAAGACTGACTGAAAACACTATTTAGAATGTATTTTTTCTCCCAGGCATATAATACAAGGTTGGCATAAATGGGAGCACATGAACCTGTCTGTAATATTCCCCTTTGAATGTAAAAAAAGTATTAGCTAAAATGTATTCCATAGTGGCCATAATGAAATTTATCATGGTGTCACTAAATACAGCTAGTTCCCTGATAGCTTCATAAAAAAGGTCTAACCCCTCTCGATAGGGGATCAAAGTGAAGAGATCTACTACAACTATTGTAGAGAAAGTAATTTATACAAAAATTCCATGAGTCTTTTAATAAATATTGTATTGGATTCAATGATTCTTTCAGAATCCTATCTATAAACATACTTAAAGAATAGGTAGAACTGTCTTGTGCTGAAATAATGACTCTGAAAGGTGGAACTTGAACACATTTGTGAACCTTCGGAATGTCGAAGGCAACAGGTATCGGGGTGGTCAGTTTTTAAAAAATTGAACACTTCCTCTGAAATGATGTCCTGAAATAAGGAATTTTCTAAAAACAGTAGAATTTTTTAATGTGCTAAAAATACCTCATTCCTTGAGGACATTTAGTATTTATCAGAGTCTGAAAAAATCATACTTAGTTGATTGACATAATCTAAGTTGTTGAACAAAACAATCCCACCACCCTTATCGGGTTTCATTATTCTTATAGAATTATCTTGTCTTAACCTATTTATTAAAAGATGTTCTTCCTTTGTAAGGTTAAAACATGTTTTCTTAGAATCTTTGTTAAGTACAGTATAAATATCACTCTCACAGGCCTTTTCAAAAGCCTAAATAGTGGGGTGCGATGGAGGGTTCCCCTTTTATTTTGGACAGTGGCACAATTGCTCTTGAGGGATTCAGACATGGCAAAAAGGTAACTGCAACACTAGAGGTGTGGTTTATATCTGTATTTGTCAAACATGTAATAGTTTTTATGTAGGTAAAACCGAAAGAAGACTTAGATCTAGAATATATGAACATTTGCATGCTATTGTTAAGGGAAATCCGAATAATGCTCTTTTTAAACATACTCTCACATGTCAGGGTCAAACAAAATTTAAGTTTGGTATCAGAAGTTGTACCACAAAACATTAGAGGACATTGGTGGGAGCTACAGTTAGAACTTAGAGAGTTATACTGGATGATAAAGCTTAATGCAAATCTTCAACCAGGTCTCAACGACTACATTTCATTACTCCCTGTATTGAAGAAGAGAGCTTTAGATCTTTGAAAAACTTAATCATTGGTTCATAGGTAGGTACTAGGCTATCGGCCCTGGGGCCTATATAAGCCTAGCCAAAAAAGTTCCCTGCCTTTCTCCACCCAAGAAAGTTATTTTCCTGTGACCCTGTCTAGCAGAGCCACAGAAGTGATCCCAGGGGTGAATTTCCTATTTCCCATTCAATTGTCAAGATTTTTCTTAAAGAGGGCTCATAAGGAGCTTTGCTTACCATGAGCGGGTAGTCTGTTCCAGAGCATGGGAAGTCTCTGCGACAGGAATCTATCCCTCCAGCGTGTTCTGTTTATTGTGGTGGCAAGGTTTAGGTCCCTGGAGCATGTGGCTCAGAGGGATTGGGGTTTCTTTAAGTGTAGCATGTCCAACAGATCTGGGTTTGACATGGCTTTGTATGTTATGCAGAGGTTGCCCCTGAGTAGGCGATAAGCGATGAAGTAGAGATGGAGTTTTTTTTAGACGGTCTCTGTATGGCATCTGTTTGAGGCCAGTAATCCTCTTAGTGAGGTGTTTCTGTGGCCTTTCTAGTTGTTGTAGATGTCTTGTGAGGTACATGCCAAATGGGGCATTGTAATGGGTCTGATGATGGATGAGGATCGACCTCTTTTTTTCTGGAGGTGAACCTTTGTGATGAGGTGTACCACATAGAAGGATTTCCTGACTACTGTGGCGATGTGATTACCAAAGGAGAGGCTACTGTCCACCTGTGTCCCAAGGTTTCTTATCACACATTCAGTGTTTAGTAGGCTACCGCCTATGTGGTAGTTCATGGGTACAGTGTTTTTCCCAAAGGGAATGACAATGCACTTCTTGGCATTGAGCATGAGGCCATGACTTTGACACCAAGCATCAGTCTCAGCGAGTCCCCTTTATAGAATGTCCACATCATTAGGTGATTCTATTATAGCACCTAGTTTGCAGTCATATGCGAACTTCATTAGCCAACGACCTGGTGTATTAGCCTGGACTTCTGAGAAGTAGATGCCAAACAGGAGAGGACCTGGATCTGAGCCCTGTGGTACTCCACTTGTCACTGGTCTGTAGTTGGATTTGGAGTCGGCTACTTTCACTGTGTGGCTTCTGTCAGTGAGCCAGTTGGCCACCCATCTTGTCAAATAGGGATTTATGCCCAGTCTAGTGAGTTTATCTATAATTCAAGAGTGGGGGTGGTGCTGAAAGCATTGGCAAGGTCAAGATAGGCTGTGTGCACCACCTTACCCTCATTCACAGCTCTGTTGACTACTTCAAAGAAGTCAATCAGGTTTAGGAGATATGACCTACCTTTTACAAACCCAAACTGAGTGGGGTCCAGAGTCTGGACGTCGCCTATATCCTTGTTTATAAGCTCCAAGATGATACGTTCCATGGCCTTGCAGACCAGGCTCATCAGGCTAATGGGGCAGTAGTCCCCGGGGTCCATGGTGGTGCTCCCTTTGTGGAGTGGGATAATCATTGCTGTGTGCCTTTCAGTAGGCAGAAAGCCTGAAGTGAGGCTATGATTGAACATGGTACTTAGGTGGGGTGCCAGTTCATTCTGTAGTTCGTGCAGAACGCATTCTGAGATGTTGTCAGGTCACATAGATGCTGTGCTCTTGGCTTTGGAGAGTGCAGTCTTTACTTGTGCAGCCATGATTACAGGGGCTTTGCATTCTTCCAGTATAGTGATGGGCCCTTTGGGGGGTGGGAGGGTGAAGTTTGCACTGAATCCATCTGCCAGGATGTGGGCAATATCATTTGGTTCTGTATATCTAGTGCCATCGTGCTGTAGCTCAGAGCAGATCTGAGTGTCGCCATTGAAATTCTTGACATAGCTGTAGGATGCTTTGTGGCTGTCTTTAAAATCAGTGGCGATTTTATTTTCATAACTAGCTTTAGAGGATTTTATGAGGAATCTCAGCTTCTTACTGAGGCTGACCAGGGAGTTCCTGCAATCAGGGGATTTTACTCTAATTTGCAACAGCTTCTTCCTTCTGTTGTAGAGTTTGTTTATGGCAGGGGACCACCAGATTGGCTTCCTTTTTTTGGAGGACAGTGTCTTGGTTCTGTTGGGGATGGCACAATCCATGCACTCTTCTATGTGCTTATACAATGCATCTGTATAGGATTCAGCAGTCGTACCTCTATTTTCCATTTGTATGGGTGTTGTGAAGCTTGCCACTTCTGTTTTAAGAAGCATAAAGTTGGTTTTGGAGAAGTTTGTTATGGTGGTTTCCTTAATGGGGGATGGAGGCGGGATACTGATGTCTAGGGTGATTAGCTTGTGGTCAGATCTGACCAGCGGGGAATTGACCTCTGGTGTGGAACATCAGTTGTCCATATTGGTAATGACCAGGTTCAGGATATTCCTGCCTCTGGTGGGGGTATGGGCAAGCTGATCCAGGGCGCTGGACTTTATGAATTCCAGAAAACATTGAGCAACTGAGTTAGTACATGAGTAGTTTTCCCACTTGGTGGTGGGGTAGTTGAAATCGCCTATTATTAGGCTGTACCTTAATATTACCCAGTATATCAAGAAACATGGAGTGGGCATCCTGGGGCATGGCAGGGGATCTGTAACAAGCTACAACCTGGATTGCAGTCTTGCCCAGTGTTAGTTGTACTTGGATAATTTCGGATGCATTATGTTGAGCAACTAGCCTGGAGGTGTTGATATCCTTAATGAATATGGACATGCCTCCTCCTTTAGTGTTTCAGTCCAGGTTAGGTGGCCGAAAGGTGTGGTATGACCTTGAACCAGGTCTTCATCACTGCACAGATGTTGATGTTCTCCATTTTAAGGAGTGCCTTGAGTTAGTGCATTTCAAGGTTTAGACTTCTAGCACTGAGTAGCATTACCCTCAGATGTTGCTTGCTTATACCTGCTGCAGTGGTGAGTTTGTCATTTGAACCTTGCCTAAAAAAGGCAATATAGGGGTGGCAAGAGCCTTAACCAGTATCCGGAATCCCAGGGGTGACAGGTGCAGGCCATCTCTGGCAAAGCATCGTGGTCTGTAGATCATGCCATCCCAGGCAGACAGACACTGGATCCCCTTAGAATGACACCAGAAGCTTAGCCAATTGTTGAAGTCAAGCATTTTGTCCTTGTATTGTGGTATCATTCTGGGTGATGGCAGGATACTACTCAGGGCTAGGGTCATACCTGCCTGGTCTACATAACCTGACAGCTCCTCCATGTATCTTTTTATGTAGTCCAGGGATATACATCTCAAGTCATTCACACGAACATGGACAATGATAGAGTCATATTTGTACTTGTTGTGGAGTGACCTGAGTGGATCCTGGGACCCAACAGGCAGCTAACAGTAACCTTCTCCTTGTTTAGTCTGGTGAGTGGGACATCAGTGTACCTGACTATAGAGTCACCTATGACTAGTGTGTTGGGTATGTTGTTTTATCTTATGGGCTGAGTTGAGTGGCACACTGATTTTGTGGGCTATGTGTCATTTAGGTAGTGTTGGGGGGGTGGTGGTTGCTTGCATTTCAGCTTTGGAGGTCTCTGTTGTTTGGGCATATTTTTATTGAGAGCCTCCATGAATGTAGGTGTGTGTTTTGTGTTACCATGTGTGGGTTTAGGTGGTGTAGGTTTTGATGGACTATTGTGGAGTGGTGCAGGTGTTTATTTATTATCTATTATTTATTTTACATTTGTTGACCGGGATAGTCCAACTGGATACATGTCCATTTTCAGCGGAGGCCTGGGGAGAAAAGCTCCACACACAAATTTTGATATATACAGTATATTATGACAAACAGTGAGAGGAGTACATAAGACATGAGAATAAGTAACTGTAGTTTCACGTATTTATACTATACATGGTAGGTCATAAGTATAATACATTCCTTCTTTAAGTCATTTAGCCTACACTATCCAATTGAGTTAAGAGTATTTCGGACATGGTTGAGTTGAAGTCTTAGGGACAGAGAGAAGATCTTAGGTTTAGCTCAAGGACAGAGCCAGTGTGATTTACAATGTTTTCTGAGATTTTCTTTGAATAGAGCTAGTGAACAATTAAGATTGAGGTCAGGTGGTAGTTGATTCCAGATTTTGCCAGTCAAGTTGGCAAATAAGGCTTCAGCAGCTGAGTTTTTGGATTTGATCATTTGGATAAGTAGTGTATTGGATGAGCAGAGTTTGCTGTGATTACTATATGGGGTGACAATGTTTTTGAGGGATGGAATATTATCTGGGTGGTGTAGGGCTTTATGCACTAATGTGAACTGAGTAAACTGAAGAAGGGTAGGAAGTTCAAGCCACCCTAGGAGATATAGATTGTGGCAGTGGTGTGTCCTATAGGATGAGCTTGTGGCAAATCTAGCTATGTGGTTGTAGCAATGGGATAATTTGTTGATTTCTGTGCTACGCAGGCCTGTGAATAGGGGGAGGGCATAAAGGAGGGGGAAAGAAGATGACATTGTGCAATGGAAGTTCTGGAAAGAGGAGTGAGGAAGGGTCTAAGCTTATAAAGTGATTCTAGTTTTTTGTTTATGGTTTTGATAGTTTGATTAATATGAGCATCATATGTAAGATTGTCTATTTTACCTTCTTCTGTTGACTGTTTAGTACAGCCTTGGCTGGAGAGAGCTTGGCTTCCAGTTTGACTATATAATTGCATCTCTCACAGGCTGTAGTGTTGGGTGGTAGGAGGAGAGGGTTGTCAATGTACATGAGGCAATTGCTACATTGCCCCAAGATGCTCAGATTCATCAGGTGGACAGGGGAAAATACTTGGAGCTTACCCTTAGACATGGCTGGATAAATGCTAATTTAAGTAATTAATTTAAGTACTAAAAACTGTTTTCCTCCTAATAAGTGAGGAAAATTGAGTGCAGCAGTAATCTGTAGATTATTTAGTGCTTGCAATGAGTTTTGAACAACTGCTGAGCACAAAGAAATAGTTTTGAGTGCTAAAACTAGAAAACTGGCTAGAAAAATTAGAAGAGCAGACTTTCTGGCACCAGGAATAGTTTAACTCTAGTTAAATGGTACTGCATGATGCTCAAAACCATGCAAACATGGGTTTTTAAACAGAAAGATGAAAAGGATAGAAATAGCCCAAAATGGGCTATGATGTTTATTTGGTTTCTCAGTGATTTTTAAAGTTTTTTCAAAAAGTATATTTTAAGATTTTTAAGGTTATTTTATCTGTTTGCAAACACAAGTTGTCCTAAATGGTTTTACATTGGCTGTAAATGGTGTTTTAATATATATAAAATTATATATTATTCTGATATTCATTGCTCTTTAAATCTTAATTGTTGTTTAATTGTTGGGTATATATAAGAGGTTTTTTTAAATTTATTCTTTGTTTTGATGAAGTCCCAGAGTGTATCAAGAGGGATGAAAGCGCTTAACAACTAGTTTGGAATAAAGTTTTGTTTTTTCTACCTGAACTAGTATGGAGCCAATGGTCTTGTTGGCCTTGGAGCACTTTTCCACAAATCATACAAATTGTCAACAAACTACTAAGGGTGCCTGACAAATATCAACAGCTAGCTGCTTTGAAGTGTTAGCCAATCAGCTAGCTAAAAGGAAGAACTTAACCTATGGGTGTAAACCCTGCACATTCAGTTTTCCATAAAAAGATTTTTCATTTAATCAACAATCTTAGCTGTCCCTGTTTGAAACAGCCTACATGTAAAGTGAACCTCAAAGGTTCCAAATTTCAAAATCACCCAAACAAATTCTATCACGCATAAGATATAAGCAGCAAATACCTAGCTGCCTGTGCAACATCTTTTCAAAGGGAACAACCAAAGGATAAGCTGTGTACTGCTTGAAACAAAAATGGAAATTAAAATAAAGATACAAGTATTGCAACACAAAACAGTCAATGACTAGTTCCACTAATTGAAAGCTACCAAAAATGAAACAATCTAGTTCTGAATAACTTCTAGGAAGCAACCTAGATAGCATTTCATGCTGGACCAATCAGCTTGTGTGCTGCACATCAAATAACCAATCAAAAAGCAATCACAAGATTGTACATATTCATAGAGTAAAGTGTATCACTACCACAAAAGGTTGTGAATCCTTCTCTTCATATACTCAAACACCATGTAACAATGCAGAAGCAGCATAAAAAATAAAGAAACAGGGATCCTTCCTTCTCCCCAGGTATAACCTGCATAACAAGTCTTTAAATTATTTTCTCCTCCTAGCTACTGGCATTAAACACTGTAAAAATGTATTCTTCCAGTGAGCTCCTAAGCACTTACAATCAGGTCCCAATCTGGGATCAGCTAAGCATATCCTGTTGTTTAGTCAGTCTGTTGATCTGTCACTTGTAAGCTTTAGTTTATGTTTTTGCTTCAGCTTTTGGTTTTTAGTTGTTCGCATTTTATAAGAGATAGCCTTATGATTGGCTGTTTTGCTGGGTTCAGGCAAGGGATTGGCTGATATACTAAGGTGGCCAGATTTTTGATTTATTTTATTGTTACATGGTGTTTGAGTATATGAAGAGAAGGATTTGCAACCTTTTGTGGTACTGATACACTTTACTCTATGAATATGCACAAATCTTGTGATTGCTTTTCAATTGGTTATTTGGTGTGCAGCACACAAGCTGATTGGTCTGGCATAAAATGCTGTCTAGATTGCTTCATACAAGTTATTCAGAACTAGACTGTTTCGTTTTTAGTAGCTTTCAGTTAGGGGAACTAGTTATCGATTATTCTGTGCAGCAATACTTGTATCTTTATTTTAATTTTTGTTTCAAGCAGTACATAACTTATCCTTTCACTGTTCCCTTTGAAAAGACTTTGCACAGGCAGCTAGGTATTTGCTGCTTATATCTCATGTGTGA